>NW_026973720.1:200000-205000 GCF_035594125.1 Scylla paramamosain
ATTCATGACGCATGATGACTTGCCTTGACTTGACGCGACGCGACTCGCTTGGTGTGAACGCGGCCTTTTTAAGGAGAGTAATTATTGTGAAGTGAGTGAGGACATGACGTGAATGATATAAGTAAAGTGACGAATGAATAACTGAATGAAATGAAATGAGTGAATGAGAAGTAATATAAGTGAAGGAGGTAAGTTAATGAGTTAGGTGTGGTTTTGGTTCTGTATCCAAATTAATATGCACTGAAATATAATGTGAGTTTGGCTCGTGACCAGAACACACTTAGGGAGAAAACTGTTTGTGGTTCTGTATCGAAATTAATATGCAATGAAATATACGGTAGTGTGAGTTTGGGTCGTGACAAGAGCACACTTATGGAGAAAATTAGAGTTGTAGTGTTTATTACAGAAGTCACTGTTGTGGATTTTACAGGCAAGAGTTCTCAGTGATGTGTTTTTCTGCCTCTTCTGTTTATAACTCTTAAAAAATATATACATAAAATCAAATGCATAATGATAAGTGATTCAATGTTTTTCTTTTTTCCCTCGATCTCTTTCCTCTTCGTGTTGTTGTTTTTTCCTCTGTTACTTTTACTTATTATTCCATTTTCTTGCACTTCAAAAAAATAAATAATGCTGGTAAGATATTCGCTGTTTAACATTTTTTTCTTGTTGTCTTTGTTCTTCGTTTTTTTTTTCTTCTTCGCTTTTCTTCATTATATTGTTTTCCACTATTTTGATTTATTATTTTGTAGTGTTTCCTTTCTTTTGTCACGTTCTGTTTCCTTAGTTACTTTTCTCGCCTGTTTTTTTTTTTTTTTCTCCACTCCTTGTATTTTTTTTTCCTATTTTTTAGTTTTTTTTTTCTATGTTCTCGGTTTATATAATTTAAGTTGTTTATTCTTCCTTACTTTATTTTTAGTTTCCGTTCTTCTTTTCCTCCTCTTCCCTGTTTTCGCTTTCCTCTGTTTTCTTTCTTTCCTTTCTCGTTTTATCTCCATTTTTCTCTTTTTTTTTTTTCCTCTCCCCTTGTTCAATTTTGTTTCCCTATTCCTTGTTACTTTATTTCCACTTTCCATTCTTCCCTTTATCCAGTTTCCCTGTCTCCCTGTTTCCCCTTCCATCTCCTTCCTTCTCCCTATTATCATCTTCCCCTAACCCTTCGTGTGTGTGTGTGTGTGTAGTGTGTGTGTACGGGCGCCTTATCCATCCTCATGTAGGCTCCATTAGGCCTATTGACCCAGCCTATTTGTGTACATAAGTTCAGGCATGTACGTAAACTACTGCTGTGTGTAAGTAAACTGGGTATTGTGTATGTATGTATGTATGTATGTATGTATGTATGTATGTGTGTAGCTGTAGGGAAACTTTGTGCTATTTCATTCAAATTTATTGTTGATTTATTTTTTTATTTTATCTTATCTTATTTTTTTTGCTTGAAGGAAAATTTTATTCTATTTTTTTACTTGTAATGAAATTTTTTGTTAATTTTCTTTAATTTTATTATTTTCTTAGGGTAAGTTCATTGACTGTTTTTTTCTGTGTTTGTTTGTATGTCTGCCTCTGTCTGTCTGTCTGTCTGTGGTTCTCTCTCTCTCTCTCTCTCTCTCTCTCTCTCTCTCTCTCTCTCTCTCTCTCTCTCTCTTTCTGTGTGTGTGTGTGTGTGATTTCACATAATTCTTCGTATTTTTTCTATAATAATAAAATACTCTTTGATTTTCCTCACAATTCCATCATAAACTACTGGGAAAACATTCACTCATATAATATATTTTCCAATTCTCTATAATATTTTCTTTGATTCATTGCGTCCATTAAACCCAAACATCATTCTTCTTCTCTTTACATCACGTAAACTGCTTCTCTTCTCCCATATACACAACCACAACCACCATCGCCGCTGCAACCACCACCACCACCACCACCACCACCACCACCACCACCACCACCACCACTACCACGACCTGTCCACCCTTCCTTCTTTCAGTCTATTCAAGGCCATTCCATCAAAGCTTCTCTTGATTAACTTCTCTCTCCTCCCTCCCTCTCTTCCTTCAGGCTATTTAAGGAAAACTTTTATTCATTAACTTCTTCCTCTTTTCCTTCAGTCTATTTCAGAATATTCCAGGAAAAATTCTCTCCTTTTAACACACACACACACACACACACACACACACACACACACACACACACAAGCTCAGATCACTACCAGACCGCCCTAAGGAGACCTAACTAGTTTAGATAAGTCAAATCACTATTGAACCATCTTAAGAAACTCAAACAAGCTCTAACAAGCCTGATAAGCCCAGATAAGCCAAAGCAAGCCCAATAACCCTCGTAGCTAGCGTCACAGGGCTAAGGAGAGTTGTATGCAAAGATGTAACCCAACACAACCTTTTCTTTCCTTTTGTACATTCCTTTTTTTTCCCTCACCACACCCTTTATCATAACCACACAAGCTCAAATCACTCTCCTAATAAGCCCAGACGAGCACACTGACTCTCGCAGCGTTCAAAGTACATAACCCTGATTTAATCCAACACCTAAGCCCTTTATTGTCTAGTATACCCATCTTTTTACCCCAAACCCTTTATCGTAACGACATAACCCCAAATCACTCTTCTGGACACCCTTAATAACACGTAATAAGCCCAATAACCCTCGCAGCGTAGCGTCGGGGGGCTAAGGAGTGTTACATGCAAAGTCCACAAGCTTGATTTAATCCGTGTTTACGCCCTGCCTAGCCGCGCCTGAGTCTCCGGCGGCTGTTCAAGGCTTAGTGGGGCAGCGTCTTGGAGCGAGGCGCACGTGGAGTGAAACATTGGCTAGTCAAACACAAAGCGGCGATATTTCAAGCCCGGCTACTCTCTTTTAACTGAGGGAGAGGAGGAGGAGAAGCAGGAGGAAGAAGAGGAGGAGGAGAAGGAGGAGGAGGAGGACGAGTAGAGAAAAAGAGGCCTTGTTCGTCCTTTTATTTTGTAAAATGTTTTTAAAAGGAGAAATTGTGAGGCAAGGGCAATTATTGTGATGTATCTGACCTAGGGAGAGGAGGGAGAGGGGAGACTGTGAAGGGAGCGAGGGAGAGGAAGAGAGAGAGTTATGGTGGGAGGGAGAGAATTACTGGTGGGAAGGAGAAGCGAAGGGAGAGAGAGAGTCATGGGTGGGTAGGAAGAGAGAGAGAGAGAGAGAGAGAGAGAGAGAGAGAGAGAGAGAGAGAGAGAGAGAGAGAGAGAGAGAGAGAGGTACAATGACATGGTAGGTAGATTGGGAGACAGACAGCCTGAGAAAGTAATAGACAGAGTTGGAAATCGGTAAGTGTATGGTGTGTGCGATGTGGTCGAGGGTGGGAGGGCGCGGGAGGCGGGGCGGTGGGAGAGAGACTGATAAATGTAAATACGAGTAAGTGAATAGGATAAACTGGTGGAGAGATAGGATAGATAGAGGAGTCAACAAGTGAATGAAAGACACAGATGCAGATACGAGAAGGTGAATGAAGTAAATCGGTGAATAGATCAATAGATAAGGAGTCAGTAAGTGAAATAGAATAACTGGGTAAGAAGTCTGGATGGAGAAATGAATAGGGAATCAAATGAATAAATGCGTTAATACAAGGAGTAGGTAACATGGAAGCTTGATAGATTGATTAGCCAATTAGTGAATAAATAACTAAATACAAAAAGAAGGCAAGGTAAAAAATAATGAAACGTAAGTGATTCGAGTAAACAGACTGATGAATAACTATATTAATAAACAAACATAAGTGAATAAACTTTTTCTCAGGCAGCGTGGTGGGTGACTAGGTTAAGCTCGGTAGTCAGGCCATTAGAGTCCAGTTGAAAGAGAGCCTCAAAAGAAGACAAAGTAAATTAATGAATAGGGATGAGAGGTGGAGACTGCCAGGGATGTTTTACTGAGGGACTGCCACGTGTAGGCCTGAAGGCTTCTTGCAGCTTCCCTTACGCCCTCAAAACGTGTTCATATACGAGTAGATGCGTAAATATCATCCCATTCATCCCTTTCTCTGGTAAACTCTGGAACTCCCTGCCTGCTTCTGTATTTTCACCTTCCTATGACTTGAATTCCTTCAAGAGAGAGGTTTGACCACTGCTTTGGCCCTTTTATGGGACTGCCATTTCAGTGGGCATTTTTTTTATTAGATTTTTGTTGCCCTTGGCCAGTGTCCTTCCTACATAAAAAAAAGTTATATATTTGCTTTTAGTAGATACACATGACATATAAGTAAGAAAAAAATTTTCTTTTTACTACACTGCGAAAATAATGAAGAACTATGATGATGAAGAAACTTTGTCATGAAAAAAAAAAGGGAACAGAATGAATATCAACGGTTTTAAGGTAGTGGATAGCGATGGATAACACACACACTCACACACACACACACACACACACACACACACACACACACACACACACACACACACACACACATCACAAGAGGTAATAAAAAGAAGAAGAAGAAACTGCAATAATAATAATAACAGTACTGGAGAATATCAGCATAATTTGTATGGAGTGGTGCACGCAGCCTGCATGTTGAAGCGCCTTGGCCTCTCAGCAGGACTGTTTTCAAAGGCCACATAGATGATCAGTAGGATTCTCATCTCTAACTATTACAAGCTTAAACCCGTTATTTCTTATCCCATCTTGATTACTGACCTTGAGAATTTCGTTTGTTACCATTATTTACGTCACCAGTACCACAGAAAGACCTCATCAATCTCTTCTTAATCTTTTTTTGTCCTATCCTGACTACTGGTCTTGAGAATTTCGTTTGTTTAGCCTTGATACATCGCCACTACCACAGAAAGATCTCATCAATCTCCTCTTAATCTTCTTATCCTATCATGACTACTGACCTTGAGAATTTTGCTTACGTCACCCTTCTTGTATTCTCTGTGGCAATGAAAGACCTATCAGATCCTTCTTTAAACAGACGCCTCACTGGAGACAAGTGAAAGCGTAAATCTTACTTCATCAAGATTTAA
>NW_026973720.1:207500-255000 GCF_035594125.1 Scylla paramamosain
AATCAATAGTCTCTTCTAGATTAGACTTACTTTTAGGATTAATGTTAAGTGTTTCCCCACCCCCTCTGTACATTTTCACTTTGTTAACTGCCTAAATAATAAACCGTTTATTATTATTATTATTATTATTATTATTATTGTTATTATTATTATTATTATTATTATTATTATTATTATTACACACACACACACACACACACACACACACACACACACACACACACACACACACACACAGATCACTAACACTTAACAAAGCTTCATTATAACACGAGTGACCACACCGCTCTTTAACACGCCCCGCCCCGCGGGGCGTGTTAAAGAGCGGTGTGGTGTTAAAGAGCTCTTTATCTTTATCCTTTTTCTCTTGCTTCTCCTTTTCTCCTTGTCCATTTTTTTTTTCACTTCTTCCTTCCCAACTCCTTCCCTATTCCTCTTCCTTCTCTATCTTCACCTTCACCACCATTACAATCATCACCCTCACTTCCCTCACCATCCTATCTTCTTCACTCTTCCACTCTCACACTCCCTTACTCTAAAATTCTCCCTTTCCTTCTTTTCTCCACTTATCCTCTTCCTCCTTTCCTTCTTCCTTTCCCTTTCTTATTCCTTTTCTCCCTCCTTCCCTCCCTCGTAGCTGCAGTCCTTCCCTTCTTCCTCTCCCTTTCTTCCCTCACTTTCTCTCCCTCCCGGAAGCGACGTCGTTAGGGAGAAGGAAGGCGAGCAGTGACGTCATCAGGGAGGGAGGGAGGGAGAGAGAGGGAGGGGGAAAACGCACTACAGGGAGGGACGGAGGAGAGAAAGTAAGATAGGGAGAGAAGGGAGAGGGAGGGAGGGATGCCACTTGCTGAGATATGGGTGGTGGGAAGGGAGAGGGAAGGGAGTGTTACCAGTAAGGGAGAGGATTAAGTGATCGTTGTTGTTATTGGTCGTATTAAAACTGTCGCTGGAATGTGTAACAGCTCACAAAAATCACCTGCATAGAATATTTACTAACACCGACAAGGGAGGAAAGGCATCAATTAAAGAACCTGTTGTTACTATTACTCGTATTAACATTTCCACTGTGACAGGAGACCGTTAATGAAAATCACTGTGCTGAAGGAAGAACACGGATTAAAACAATATATTTTCCAGATTCTTTCTAGTATAGTGTTTAAATGTGCATTGTTACGATTATTACTTGAATTAAAACCTCCACTACGCGCTGTGTGAAATCTTTACTTGGCACCCATAAGGAAGAAACGGGATAAAAAAATAGTAGGGTCTCCAATTTCGTGACTCCAGTGAAATGTTCAGAGGTGGATGTAGAAGAGAAGTGCCTGGAGTGTGGCTTCGTGAATTGTGTGAAAAAAAAAAAAAAATGTGGCGAAAACATTGAGAGACGCGAAACAGGAAAGCTAAAAAAAAAAAAAAAATCCGAATTCCAAGCTTGTAGTGATAATATTAGAAGTGGACTTAGAAAAACAATGTGACTGAGAACTGAAAATTTGTGACAGACAACGATGCAACTCTGATGGTCAAATAAAGTAATTTAGATATAACTCATATATCTGACAATACACGGCAGGAAGAAAGAGAGGAAAAACCCAAGAGAAGCTTCATGAATGCAGTGAAAGAGGACATGCCTGTATTAGGTGTGACTGAGGGAGGCGCAGAAGACCCGAGCACGTTGGAGGAGGAGGCAGCCTAAAAAAGTAGTAGTAATTTGGTGCTCAGTTAAAAAACACTCATTCTCAACTTAGCAAATACTGAAAGGGAAGGAAAAAATAAGCCGAAATTGTAAAAAGAAAAAAAAAGTAGTAATTTGGTGCACAGATAAAAAACACTCATTCTCAACTTAGCAAATGCTGAAAGGGAAGGAAAATTACTTAGCAAATACTGAAGGGAAGGAAAAAATAAGACGAAATTGAAAAAAAGAAGTAGTAATTTGGTGCACGGATAAAAACACTCATTCTCAACTTAGCAAATACTGAAAAGAAAGAAAAAAATAAGCCGTAATTGAAAAAAAAAAGTAGTAGTAATTTGGTGCACAGATAAAAAACACTCATTCTCAACTTAGCAAATACTGAAAGAAAGGAAAAAGAAACCACAATTGAATCTTATCAAACACAAATTATTTAAAACGCAAACTAGAGATAACATTTAATAGATATACTTAAAAAAAATAAATAAATAATAATTTGTATATTAGTTATACATATGTTGTTCTTCAGGCAGGAACGCGAAAGAACATCATGATACAAGGGAATGGAATGAAATGTATCAGGTATTAGTGTCAGAAAAAAAAACAAAACGAGAATATTAAAGAGATATGGAAAGCTCAAAGTATCAGTGTGCATCGATATTCTTGCATCAGGGAACATCAGGAACTTTTCAGAGCAACATAAAAGGGAGCAGAACGAAAAGGATCAGTTACGAGTGTCAGGAAAAAAAAAAAAAAGTGTTAAGGACTGGGAAGGGAAGATCAAAGTATCGGACAGTCAGTAACAGTGAATATCAGATAAAATAAAGAGTCAATAAGTATGAGGCCATTAGGAAAGGTATCAACACGTTACAGGGAGAGGATTATGGTGTGGGAGGGTGTGAGGGAGAGGTGAGGGAGTGAAAGGGTCAATGGCAAGTGTCACAGGGGGGTCAGGAAGGCACGTGGCAAGGAGGGGAGGGAGGGGAGACTTACTACTTATCGTCCTGATGGTTTTATTGACCTCCCCATGACCTCCCCTGACCTCTCCCTTTGCCTGATCCTCCTAGCCTCCCTGACCTCCCTGATTCAGCTCAATAAACACTTAAGGTCACCCTTCCTCACTCCTTCCCTCCATTCCTCTCCCTTCCTCTTACTCTTCTTCCATTCTTCTCTCTCTTTCACTCCTCTCTCTCTCTTTTCCTCTATTCTGATTCAATTTTCATTCACATTTCCTTCATTTTTCTCCCTCTTTCATTTCTCTTCCTCCTTCTCTCTCTCTTTTCTCCCTTTTCTTCCATCTTGTCTCTTTATCAGTCTTCTATCTCTTTTCCTCCCTCTTATTCTTTTATTCTTTCTCTTCCATTTCCTTTCTTTCGCTGTTCACCTCTCTATTACTCCTCTCACTCTCATTCCCTCTCTCTCTTCTCTCTTTTTCCTTCCTCTTCCTCTTCCTCTTTTCATTTTTTTTTCCTATTTTCTTTCACATTTTTTTAAAATTCTTTTCACTCATTTTAGTTTTCTTTCCCTCTCTCTCTCTCTCTCTCTCTCTCTCTCTCTCTCTCTCTCTCTCTCTCTCTCTCTCTCTCCTCTCTCTCTCTCTCTCTCTCTCTCTCTCTCTCTCTCTCTCTCTCTCTCTCTCTCTCTCTCTCTCTCTCTCTCTCTCTCTCTCTCTCTCTCTCTCTCTCTCTCTCTCTCTCTCTCTCTCTCTCAGTTCTGGTCAAATATATTACAAGGGACGAGGCAATATATCTGGCTACCTTAATAATAATATCACATCAGCCAACATAAATTTCATTAAGTCCTTCTTTACTTTGAATCATTAAGAGCAAACCCTTTCTGGAGCAATTCATTATTTCTCGATGGAAGAATTTGCAATGACTTTTCTCAGGCATTTTTTTTTATCATCACGTTATTTACTTCATGATAAACACCTCATATTCATTCTCATTCTCATTCTCCTTCTCCTCCTCCTCCTCCTCCTCCTCCTCCTCCTCTTTCTCCTACGTCTTCTTATCTTCCTCCTCACCTTCAGCCTCTCCCTTACCCTTCGCTTTCTATTTTCACCCTAACCTAACAGCTCAAATATCTCCCTCACTCCCTCACTCCCCCTCACAAGCTGGTTTCTCCCCTTACCTTCCCCTCGCCGCTTCTGTGACAGCTTTACGTTGTCTTCAGAATTTTTTTTTTTTTTTTTACATCGCAATCACGTTAAGGGGGAGAGAGGGAGGGGGAGAAAAAATCTGGGGAGGTAATTCCGTTTCCTCGTAAATTCACCACATCTGTCTCCACTCCACAGAATGAAAAAAAATTGTCTCTTATTTCTCCCCTCTTGTTTTGGAGGGCGTAGGTGGAGCGGGGGAAGAGGAGCGGAGTGGGTGGTGTGTGGAGCAGAAGGTGGAAGGTTGATAACTCCTGCCACTGGTTTGGTGTGTGTTTGTGTGTCGTTGTGTTGGTCTCGCTGTGGGGAGGAATATTTGTTGTTGCGCCTCATTATTTATTACTCGCTAGAGGGAAGTAACCTGAAGGGCGCGCTGTGAATGGTGTACTCAGTGGTCCTCTGTGATAAGTAGGCGCCATTCATCTCACTCTTCCTTTCTCATTTTTTTTTTATTTTCCTCGTCACTTTTATCACTTTAGTGTGTAGTCTTCACTTTGTCTTGGTTTCAGGTTATGTAAGTTTGTGCTCTCTCTCTCTCTCTCTCTCTCTCTCTCTCTCTCTCTCTCTCTCTCTCTCTCTCTCTCTCTCTCTCTCTTGTTCGACCTCCGTCTCGTCATCCTGGACCTCCTTTCCCTCCTCTTCCTCTTCTCTCTCTCTCATACCCTCATACACCTCTTCCTTCTTCGTCTTCTCGTCATCCCTTCCTTCCTTGCTTCCTGCCTTGCCCAACACCTCGCCGCCATCCATCACCACGACCACCACATCAAGCGGCAGTGATCAGGTGGAGACTAACCATACTTGCTCCCGCCCTAGTTATAGCGTAAGGGAGCAAATCATTCCTACCTTCCCCTCGACCCTATATACAATACGCACATTCCCCTCGCGCCCTATCGATCCAGGAGAGGTCAAGGCATCGGCACAGGGAAGGACGTTATGCAGGAAAGGAGAGGAGCAGGAAGAAAGCATAAGAAAGTGATACTCGGGGAAGCAGGGGCGTAGGAGTGTTGGGGAGATGGGGACGGGGAGGGAACGAGGTGGTGATGGAGGGGAAAGACGCGAGAGGCAAGTAGGGTGTCCATCGCGTTGTCCTGGGGGAAAATAAGACGTGGGTGTGTGGTGGAAACTCTTGCTAGTGTGTCTGGTCGTGTTTTTTTTTTTTTTTTTTTTTTTGCGGAGTTGGTGTTGGTGGAGTCTTGGCCCTTTGTTTTCCCTTGTTTCTCCAGAAGGGGCATAATGAAACACAAAGGAGGAACGAAGAGCTGCTGATTTGTTGGCTCTTTGGAGATTATTGGTGAAAGTGGAAGAAGAGGAAGAGGAGGAACAAGACCACCACATATGGAAAATAAATAGAAGTAGATTTGTCGTTTCCTACAGGGATATTTGTGGTGACTAGACCATCTATTATACAGCAACAGAAATATGATATCATACGTCGATGACGTGGAGGAGAAGAACGATGACGAGAACAAAGACGAAGCGTGGGAGGACAAGGAAAACAAGAATGATTCAAAGGAGGGCGATGATAAGAAGAAAGATGAAAATAATGATCATGAGGAGAAGGAGGAGGACGAGGAGGAGGAGGAGGAGGAGGAGGAGGAAGAAGAAGAGGAAAAAATCAAGGCATACACACTGATTGAGCACCGGCGCCCCGTTACCTACACTTCCACCACACTCCATTAATACAAACATTATCGTAAAAAAAAAAAAGAAACAAAAAACGCAACTAAATAAGCGAGATATATAATTAATTTACAAAAACGTGCTGAACTCATTATAATACAAATAATCCATTTACCTAAATAGGGCCGCTGAATCAAATCTACTCACTATCTTTTTTTCGTTCATTTTTATTTATTTATTTATTTTTTTTTTTTACACAGTAATCTTGTTACGTTTGACGGACAAAAGCAGAGAGGAAAAAAACTTAAGTACTCATCCTATTTTTTTCTTTTCCTCTATTTTCATTTTCATTTTTTTTTTTTTTTGTGTGTGTGTGTGTGTGTGTGTGTGTGTGTGTGTGTGTGTGTGTGTGTGTGTGTGTGTGTGTGTGTGTGTGTGTGTGTGTGTCCTTCGTCTGTTGCCGCACGCACGAGCTGCCACACAGGCATGGAGGTGTGACCAGCTGACTGTCCCTTCACCTGCCGCACCAAGGCCAGTGCATGGAATATACTTTTGCTTTCCATTAGATATTCCGTCTATTGTGGGGTTCGATAGCAAGCTTGGATTAACGAAAGAAACACGATGATTGCAAGTGTACAGTATATACATTCCAATCCTTGTACGTCACGCCTATCGATCTCACGTTTCAGTATGCAGTGGAGAGGGAAAATTCCTCCTCCTCCTCATCATCATCATCACATCATCATCATCATCGTCGTCATTTTCATCACTATCACGCCAAAATATTTCTCCCAGTCTTCTAAAGTGAAATCATTATAGGAAAGTAACTCACACTTGATAAACGTAACAGTCAAGAACTCTGCGAATAAATGATCACCAATATATTCCATGACATCGAACTGAACACCCCATCAAAGAGACATTTAAACTTTACCATTATTTCCTTCCGCTCAAAAGTAACTGGTCCGCATGAATGTCTTCGCAAAGCTATTTTTTTTTCTTTATTTTATTCCACAGATAATGAGTGATGATGTTTAACAGGACAACGTGTCATAGTATAGACTTATTTTACCATTATGATATTCTTTCTTATGTCTGTACCTTCTTTTGTTCCTCGTAAGTATTCCGATCTATTTTTTTTTTTGCCCACTTTGTTTTCATTTCCATATTTCCTTAGAAACATCGATCAAATTCAAAATAATGGGCATCAGAATAAAAACAATTTAAACCTTTTTTTTTTTTTTCCTGACCATCATATCAAGGCACTCTCTATTTTTCTGTCCGTTAAAAGATGTCCAGCTGTTTGTCAATCTGTCATTAATATTCCGTCATTTGTTTGTGTCCATCGTAAGTACTCCTTCATATACTTTTCTGTCCCTTTATTTTTTTTGCCCTCCCATGAAATATTCTGTCTATTTTTATGTATTTTTGCTCTCCGTCAAATATTGTCTATTTTCTTTATACTTTTGCTTTCCATTAGATATTCCGTCTATTTTCCCTTATTCTTCATAAACACTTCCTTATAAATATTTTTTCTTGTGTCCTTTGTAAGTGTTCCATCCGTATTCTTGTTTTCCAAGCCTATTCCGTTTATTTCTTCTAATCCATCACGTGCATTACAACTATTTATCTTCTTTACGCAGTACCTTTAAATCTGCAAGCAAGTATCGACCAGACTCCACAGCAATGCAGGGCAGGCGTCACACCGCACACTCCAATTAACACTCAAAGGAGGGCACATCCATCACCCCTCGCCTTTAATAACACCGTCAGTAACAAAGAAGAAGGGCGAGCAGTCTCTTCGCAAACACGTAGCCAGACCTCCTCACTGGAAACAAAAAGAAGACAAAAAAAGATAAAAAGAGGAATGAAAATCAAGTAGCTCGACTCACGAATTGATCCAGGAAGTCTATGTCTTTACGGAGGGAGAGAAGGAGAGAGAACAGAGTGAGAGAGGGCGAGGGAGGGTTAAGTTATTGGGTGAGGTTCGTGTGTGGCGTGTATGCCACTCCCAAATTACCGACACAGTAAATCAGGGCGAATCTGTACAGGAAATACTCCCTCTTATGTGTGTGTGTGTGTATGTGTGTGTGTGTGTGTGTGTGTGTGTGTGTGTGTGTGTGTGTGTGTGTGTGTGTGTGTGTGTGTGTGGGTCTAATATTTCTTTACTGTCTTTCTGCTTTCTCTCTCTCTCTCTCTCTCTCTCTCTCTCTCTCTCTCTCTCTCTCTCTCTCTCTCTCTCTCTCTCTCTCTTTGAGATTTCTTTTGGCCAATTTATACATTATTCTCTTTCTTTTCTTTCCTATTCTTTTCATATATCAACTTCACACCAAGGGGAGAGAGAGAGAGAGAGAGAGAGAGAGAGAGAGAGAGAGAGAGAGAGAGAGAGAGAGAGAGAGAGAGAGAGAGAGAGAGAGAGAGAGAGAGAGAGCGTCGCCCAGTAAGTCGGCCGTCAGTTAGGCAGGCAGGCAGGAAGGCAGGCAGGGACACACACACACACACACACACACACACACACACACACACACACACACACACACACAACCTTTGTAGGCAAAGAGGCAAAAAAAAGTAAATAAATAAACAATATGGAAAAAGGGAAAAGGAAGAAAAGGAAAAAAAAAATAATATACGACAAAATAAAACCAACATTTTGAGGAAACAAGAAAAACGGCATGGATAAAGATGGAAAGAAAAATGCAAGAGGAGAGACAAAAGGCTAATGGAAAGTGAAAGAAAGAGGAGGGAGGTGAATAGGAAAGCGGGGAAGAGGATTTGAATTCAGTAAAGGCGAAATAGAAAAAGAAAGTGATGACAGGAGAAAAAAAAAGTGAAGAAAGAAGAAAGAAGGATATTGAAAGGCAGAGAATGGAAAATAGGAGGAGGAGGTGAAATGAAGATGGAGGAAGGAAAAAAAAAATAGGAAACGAGGAAATGGTTCGAGACGGGAAAATAGAAAATAAAGTAAAGATGATGGAGAAAGAACGAAAAACTGAGAAACATGAACGAATGAGGGGAACAGAATGAACAGAAATAAAGGAATGTAAGATAGGCGACAAAAAAAAAGAAAAAAAGAAAAGGAGAGATCATAAAAAAAAGAATAGGAAACGAAGAGCGATAAAAACCGAAAAAAAAGGGAAGGTGTTGAAGATAAGAAAGAAAGAAGATAGAGAGAGAGAGAGGAAGTGAAGGAGAGGAGAGATGAAGGGCAACTGGATGGAAAGTAAAGACAAATGCAGAGGAAAGGAAAGGAAAGAGGAAAATGAAGGCAAAGGAAAGAGCAAATGAGAGAAATAGCGGAGGGCATGCTTTACTTCGCCAGCCCAAGTGGAAGCTAATTACTTGTCTGTCTCTCCCCCTTCCTCTCCCCTCTGCCGTACCCTTTCCTCTTCCTTTATTGCCCTCCACATCCACCTCATTTTCTCTCTATCCCTCTCCTTTATTATTTCCTTCCCTATGTTGTTGTTCCTTCTGCTATATACAGATATTCTCCCTCCCTCTCTCCCATCCTCTCTCTCTCTCTCTCTCTCTCTCTCTCTCTCTCTCTCTCTCTCTCTCTCTCTCTCTCTCTCTCTCTCTCTCTCTCTCTCTCTCTCTAAGCATTTTCCTTTAAAAATATCCTAATACGATTTAATCTCTCTCTTTAAGAACAGCGACGTGTAATCAATGGTGCATTAGCTTCTCTTAAGCACAACACTCACCATCATTACACTCCGGCAGCGTTCTATCATTAGGTGTTGTCAAGATTGTCTGATGCCTGCAATCTTCCTATTTTTATGGCCACTACATTCTTCCGGCTTCTTAAAGCTGATGTGTTGCTGTATTTATCCTTTTTTTTGTTGGTTTTTGTTTTCCCTGTTGTGTGTGTGTGTGTGTGTGTGTGTGTGTGTGTGTGTGTGTGTTGACCCATTCATTCTTTATTTTGTCTGTGCCGGTGTTTCCCTCCTTGCTTTTTCTTGCTCCTCTTTTGTTTGTTGTCCTCTGTATTATAATGTTTATCAATTTGTTCTTTATATTATGTGTACCAGTGTCTTCCTTCTTTTTTTTTTTCTCTACCTTTCGCTTTGTTATATCTTTTATACGGTGTGTAAGATTATATATTCTTTCTGTGCTTGTTTTTTTTTTTTATTATTTTTATAATCTGTATTACGGCCACACGTATTTTCATGTTCGGTTTTTTTTTCCCTCCTCTTTCTTTGTTCTCCACACTTATCACTTCTTTGTGTGTTTTATTTTCTTTTGCTTGCTGGTTTAGGAATCATTTCCTATTTATTTCACACTTCACTAAATAAAGAAAGGGAGTTCCATTACTTTCAAGTTAATACTTGTATTTGTCTTCCGCACTCATGAATTATTCTTGCTTTTCCTTCTTTTTTTATTTTATTTTATTTTACTGTGCTTTTTATCACAGACAAAAAAAAAAAAAATTCATATCATTTCTAGTTGATATCAGTGTTGCATTTTTAGAAAGTGTAAGAAGGATCTTTGTTGTTCTTTTTTCCTTGAATTTGCAGTGCTCCATATTATAAGACAACGCAGGTTAGAACTTTCTGTAGCTTATATTTGCGGCTTTTTCTTTACTTAGCAGCTTTAGGAATAGTAGCTCTCCTCTTTTCATCGGTGTGATTATTTTGCTCTGCCACGTATTACAAAAAAGAATGCAGGTTTACTTTTCCTGTGGCTTAAATCCATTTCTTTCTTCTTTTAGCAGCTTTAGAGATAGCGGGTCATTTTGTAGTGTTCCTACTTATTAATTTGTTCTGGTATGCTTTTTATTACACAAAGAAAGCAGGGCTGACATTATTATTATTACTGTGGTTGTTGTTGTTGTTGTTGTTGTTGTTGTTGTTGTTGTTGTTGTTGTTGTTGTTAGTTGTTCACGTTCCTTTGGTGGACGGTTTCGCGGGTGACTGCTGTGAGCTGACAACAACCACAGCAACCACAGTCAACACGCCATTGTTGCTGACGCGGCGTGGCACTCATGCATTACAAATCTGACACGCTCCTCCGCTACTGTGATTCCCGATAACTCGACTGTATTTCACGTCATTTTTCCTTTACAACTGTGCCGCGTCAACGAAACTCTCAACACGGTTCTTGGTCACCGCGGTTCACTATTGTCCCGGTCTCCGTTGACGAGCCTCGGTCACTCATCGTGTTCTGTTAAGCGATGCATTTCCGTTTTAAAAGTATGTTCGGTTAAATCAGGTTCGATTGCGGTGTTCTTTCAATATTGTTCTTTGTCCGATAACGTCCCCCAATAAGTTTTTCTGTTCGCTTAGGTTAAATTGTAGTGTTTTCTTAATGTTGTTCCTTGTTCGGTCACGTCCCGCGATGCATTTTTTTTTTTTTTCTGTTCACGCAGTTCTCTGTTCACTTGGCTCAGTGTTGATTTCTACTGATGGATTTTTCTTTAATTAGGCTCCATGTTTGTGCTGCTCTCTATTGATGGATCATTGTTAATATAGTCCTCTGTTAATATGGTTCCCTGCTAATATCGTTTTCTGTTGGTGTGGTCTCTGTAAATATAGGTCTGCGTTAACGGAGTTGTCTCTTATCTCGGATCTCAGTTCTGGCGGTTCTCCGTTAAAGATGCCAGCCCCCAAAAAGTGCAGCAAAAAAAACATTATCCAAAATCATGAGGAGTGTCTTGAAGCTTCCAGCATGGAACAGTTCCGGTCAACGTTCAAAGTCTCTCTTAACGCGGGTTCCTGTCAGTGCGTTTCTCTGTTGCCTTCCTCCCGTCAGCCACAGCCGCCTGCCACGTGAGTCAGCGGCCCCATCACGAGGGGAAACTGAACTATTACTCCCATCCCAGGCGGCCGATTTATGTCTTCCTCATGTGACCTGCTCCCTCCTGCTCCTCCTCATCCCCTCCCCAGCCTGCATGAGGGAGAGAGAGAGAGAGAGAGAGAGAGAGAGAGAGAGAGAGAGAGAGACGCATAAACCTACGTATATCTGCTCTCTCCTATAAAAAAAAAGTACACCTATGCATTAACAACTGAAAAAAAGGGATAAATAATAGAAAAAGTCAAGACGTGCAATTCAGTGAAGCAGATTAAGCAGCATGCAATTATCACCATCCCCTCCACCACCACCATCACAACCATCACCCTCATCACTATCATGGCGGAGAGGAGGAGGATAATGATGAAGAAAGTGTTGGTAATGAGGCGGCGCTCCTCACTTAACACCTCCTGTGAAGTCATTACAGCCTCCCTAATTACCCAGCTGACAAATCCGCCACGCCGCACCGCACATTTACAGCCGATCAATATGGAAACACACCCGGAGAAACACCAGGAGAAATACCCTCCCCATTCTTGCGGCAGCGGTACCTTTAGCGCCTACTACAGGAGAGGAGGTGGGGGGGTTCCGATCGTCTCGCGGCGGCGCAGTCTCGCTCGGGTGTTCGCGGGAGCGATTACCACATGCACTTCGGCAAACGAGGCGACCAGTCGTGCCTCCGTCGTTATGAGGAGAGCAGCGGAAAGGGCGTGAGGCTTCCGGTGTGTGTGTGATTAAACGTATTCACAAAGACTTTACCTTCATCTTGCCTTCCTCTCTCCTGTTTCTCCTCCTCCTGTGGTCATCGTAGGCCTTCTCTTCCTTTCAGCACACATGGTCCTCCTCCTCCTCTTCCTTTCCTCCCTTCTACCTTTAATCCTCCTCTTCCTTCAGTCTCCTCTTCTTCCTCCTCCTCCTCCTCTTCCTTCTTCTTCTCTCCATTCCTGTCCGCCATCACCTCCACCTCCTCCTTCCTCTTTGTTATTGTAATGAGAGTGCTTTGTCAGCTGATTCTGTCTGGATATTCTTCTTCCTTTCAATTTCCTCTTTTCTTTGGGTGAAATTATGCGAATAGGAAGTAGCGGCACGAAGGTAAACAGGTGCACAGGATTGCAGGAAACAAAACGGAAGGAACACTGAGAAAAAGTGAGACAGCGTGAAAGATATACATGGAAAAAGGAGAGGATAGGAGAGGAGGAAAGTTAAAATTTATTCCTGTCTGCGTTCTTTCCCCTCATCTTCCTCTCACTCACTTAATTCATCCTCCTTCACTCACCCTGCCTGTACTCCTCCTGCCCTCTCTCAGCCTCACAATGCCTGCCTCTCCACCTTCTCCACCCACTCCACACTCCAGCCTGGCACGGATGCACCGGGTAATGGAAGGCTCCCTGGCAAGGCGACGTGCTTGCATACCTGAGTTTACCTTCACCTGGCCTGGGGTGAAAAGTCGATGGTACGTACACTCTGGGTGAAAACTTGAGAGAGAGAGAGAGAGAGAGAGAGAGAGAGAGAGAGAGAGAGAGAGAGAGAGAGAGAGAGAGAGAGAGAGAGAGAGAGAGAGAGAGAGAGAGATTCGTGTGTATCATAACAGACTTAGAAGGCAAAACACGCCCTTTGCCCTAACACTCTGCGCCACTCACTGCTACTTAGAGTAACATCAGCATAAACAGCTTCTCTTTTTGTTACGTTTTTTTCTGTGTTCCATAATCATCCGTTCGCTCTAAAGGGTCGGTGCTCTGGGTGGACGAAGCGTTTCAATCCCTTTCGTGTGTAGTTCCATTATTTAGTGGCGGTCGTTAATCAAAGGCGCCCGCAGACACCCACACACTATGCCACCGGTCACTGCTCACTCCGGGATCCGAACAGGAGGGCGAGACACGCTGAGTGGAGCTTCATCGGGTTGATTCGGTTTCCAAATCGAATCCACTAATCTATTGTTACGAATTAAGCCTGTTTATTTATGTTCATGGCCCCGGCGGATTTTTTTTTTTTTTTTTTTTTTTTTTTTACTATTTATCGGGGATTGCTGCCTAATTCTAATCCGTCAGATTGTGTTTCTGAATTTCGTCACTGAATGTGTTATTGTTATTGTGTTTCCTGAAGATGAGATGAACATGAATTTGCTTCTCTGTTATTATGAGAATGAGGGATGTGTGTGTGTGTGTGTGTGTGTGTGTGTGTGTGTGTGTGTGTGTGTGTGTGTGTGTGAGCTGAGCAAACAAAAGAAACGCATCATGACGCAGAAAATAAGACTAGACAAACAGACAAGAGAGAGAGAGAGAGAGAGAGAGAGAGAGAGAGAGAGAGAGAGAGAGAGAGAGAGAGAGAGTGTGAGAGTGTGGAGTACAAAGGCGAGGGAATGCAACACACGCACGCACGCACGCGCGCGCGCACGCACGCACGCACGCACACACACACACACACACACACACACACACACACACACACACACACACACACACACACACACACATTACTCTATTTCAGTGGTTATCAACACGTTGTACACTTCCCAGGAAGGTGACCTCAAGACTTAGAAACACTTAACGTAACCTGACGGGGGGGAACACCTTCTTTCTCCCGCAGCGCAATGGACCAACACGAATAGCTGGAGGTCGGGGGACAGGCGCGCGCGAAGGCAGACGGCGACAGATTCGTGACTCAAAACAAAAGCATCGTGACAGCACAAGTGGGAGCGTCCGTCATTCTTCACTGCAAGACCTCAAGTGCGACTGGCGGCCTGGTAAATGACAGAGTGTGTCAGCAAGTTACCTTAAGATCTGAAGCTCCTGTGGGGAAGTGTCGGTACCTTGATGTGACCGAGGTTGTGTTGATCTCTCGCCAGTATTCTTAAACGCTTTTGTTCTTTAATTAAGAGTATTTTTAAGGGATACAGCGATGATTTATTGAATTTTCTTGTGTCTGAGTTTGTTATTAAGACTATTTTCAAAAGCCACGCATAAATTATTCTTCTTCTCGTGGGTCTTTTTCCTACTGAGATGAATCTACACCCTTAAAAACTACACACCCTTAAAAACTCTAACTTCTCCTAGAACCTATTAAAAGTAAAACATTAAATATTCACCAGATTTTTTTAAGAATACGCTGCTCTGAGGCAAGCACTGAGAAACAAGGAACGCCATGGCTTCCAATACGATGACTGGTGAGGTAAACAAGTTATAAGTCACTCGTGATGGCGCAGGCGGCGAGTGGAGGCGAGGCTGCCCACCGCATCTATCCTCTGAGTGGCATTAGTGCAGGAGTCCTTGTCTCATCAGCCTCGGCCTCCACAAACACGGGCTGCTTTAACACTTGTGAATACAAGGCAAAAAACATGGTGACTCGAGCAACTTTTCTGTGAGTTTATTGCACTTCCTGAGGGAGTACTGGCTTAGGATATATATATAATTACCTATTTTGTATTTATCTTTTAGTTATATTTCTATTTTTATTTTATTTTATTTTTATGAGGGAACTATCAGTTATCAGTGGAGAATTCGTAGTAATTGTTTAGCATATATTTACGCAGAAATATATGCAGTTTCAAACCACAGCATATTACATACATACATCTAAGACAACTAGGTCACAGTGGGTCAATAGTAAAGTCCTTGGATAGAAACTTAAACTGCAAGGCGTTGGAGCATCTTCTTATGGCCTTAACAATGTGCTTACGATACACAACAATAGCTTAGGCAACAGTGACGTGGATGTACTGCACGCCATCAACCCAAGCCCCTTAAGCGAACAATAACACTCGTCTAGACACACACACACACACACACACACACACACACACACACTCGCGTGCTAAGACCATGACCGTCTGTGTGCTCTGCAGGTGTCTTGGATCAGGAAGAGGGACTACCAGCTCCTGACGGTGATTCTGTACACACACTCCAGTGACGACCGCTTCTCCATCAACTACTTGCAATGGGTGAGTGTTTGCTCTCGTGTGTGTGTGTGTGTGTGTGTGTGTGTGTGTGTGTGTGTGTGTGTGTGTGTGTTTAGAGTGGGTATTTTCTCATGAATGTAAATATTAATGTATAGATTCTCTCTCTCTCTCTCTCTCTCTCTCTCTCTCTCTCTCTCTCTCTCTCTCTCTCTCTCTCTCTCTCTCTCTCTCTCTCTCTCTCTCTCTCTCTCTCTCTCTCTCTCTCTCTCTCTCTCTCTCTCATATGACTTATCAGTGTCATATTGTTTCCATGTTGAAGCTTTTTTTTCAAGATAACTTAACTTATATATTTGTTTGCGTATAGTTTTATTTTTTATTGTTGTTGGTGCGTGTCAGTATTCCTGTTTGCTGCTGCTGCTGCTGTTGTTGTTGGTGGTGGTGGTAGTGGTGGTGGTGGACGTTGTTGTTGCTGTTGTTGTTGTTGGTGGTGGTGGTGGTGGTGGTGATGGTTGGTGGTAGTGGTGGTGGTTGGTGGTGGCGGCGGCTATGGTGATGGTTAATTTGTTAGTGGTGGCGGCGGTGGTGGTGGTGGTGGTGCCGGTGCTGTTTTGTTACGCAGTGTCAATACTCGGCACACAGCTGCCTCTGCTGATGTCGAGTGAAAACGACAAATATTTACATACATTGTGCATGTAAAATGTATAACTGTGAACACACACACACACACACACACACACACACACACACACACACACACACACACACACACACACTTATATGTACTTATTCATTGAATTTCTGCCAGGACGATTCTATTTTTACTTCGCTTCTGCGCTGATGACCGGCTTCCTTCACGCGTAAAAAAATGTTATGTACAAAATCCGGAAGGAAAAAGATAACTACAGCAGGTGGTTAAGTGGCGCTAAATCTCAGGTGAATCTAGGCACAGTATATGTATTGGGTGTGTTTATCTAGTTCACTGTTATAAACTTCACTAACGATCACCTTTCAGTGCTCATCAATGGCAGTTGTTTATTGCAACTCATCAAAGTGAGAGGACAGCTGTCATCATTATCATAAACAACAATATCCATGAATCTGACCAATAAGGCGCAGTGTGAGCAGGGATGATACAGCTAGTATATTTTACACAAACACTGCTACGTATACTTGTTGCAGCTTTCCTTACGTTTTTATGTCTTTCATGCAACACAAACACTTTTACCCATCTTTCTCTCAGTTCGCTACCCGTCTATTCCAAGCCACCACAGCAAATCTAAACCCATCCTTCCATCTGTTCATGTGTCGTCCATGCCTCCGTGCTCCGTATCTGCTAAACCCACTTGTCAAGGTCAACACTCTTGTTCAAGGCGAGGGATAAGCTGTCGCCACACTTCAGGGCAATTCATCCCCGCCTGTCACTTCCTCCCATCAATTATATTAAATTCATGTCAGCCGTTCAGCGCAGACAGTGTGTATCGGCTGAACAGTCAAGGTCGATGACACAGCACACAGGCCACGGTGATAATTATGCGCTGATTGGCAAGGTGTCGCGTGCGTTGAGTGTCAGGCCAGGGGTTCGATCACCAGCCGCTCTCTCTCTCTCTCTCTCTCTCTCTCTCTCTCTCTCTCTCTCTCTCTCTCTCTCTCTCTCTCTCTCTCTCTCTCTCTCTCTCTTTGGCCCTATATTTAGCAGTGCGAATTCCAGGCACTGCAGGTGTTTAGCTGAAGGAAAATGTCACGTTGCGAGAGAGACCAGTGTGTAATGACTCTTGGATTGAAAATATTGAAGTGCAGTTGTGTGCATGACCTAATGAAGGTGACGCCAAGCACACTCATTGATTTAACGGTAAATTTTTTTTAACAATGAAGATGAATAAATCAAAGTCAATAACATGAACAGTTAATCATTAAGCAATATATTAGCTTCGATTACTAATTAAAAGTTAATAAAAAAACTGACATGGAATAAAAATCATAAACCAGTATTTCCTAAACTCTTCAGTTCTTCCTTATTTAATGAATTGAAGTAAGATTTAATTAATTTTCATGTTCATTACAAATGAAGCATTTCAGCGCTTCACATGCATGCATATTCACAGACAACAATAATGTTAACGAAACACAGATGAAGCACAACACTCATGATTGCAGTCGTCCAATCAGTCCCTAACATCCTCGTCCATATTAAACACGATGACGCCCAAAATATTTGTTTGCAATTACACACATGCACGAAATATTGCCATACACTCTCATTAAACCCTGCTGGTCATGATGTCTGGGCGGACACCACTGCCTGACACACATACACACACACACACACACACACACACACACACACACACACACACACACACACACACACACGTTCACCATAACGCCTACAATTGAGTAACAAGACTGAGGATGTATTGTGTGTGGCGGCGCAGGTGTGTGCTGTCTTATCCCAGCGGCGAGCTAGTATTGTGGCGCCATTGTGTTGCCATTGCAGTCAACACTTCACCGAGTTTTTTTGAGGCCACGGCGGCTCGGGATGAGAGTCGCGGTAATACGGCTTGAGGGTGGCGCGGCGAGCGGCGGCACGAGGCTTGGCGCCCACTCCTGGCGGGGAGCCTGCACCTGCTGCCTCGTCCACACACACACACACACACACACACACACACACACAGTATACACTAGGCACTTTATCCCTTCACCATATTCTTGTGCCATCATTTCCGAAATTCGAAAACCCTATACTGAAATAGATTCCCATAAGACGAGTCTGTGGCAGGATTTGTTGCCCATCCACCCACCTCACCAACCCTGCACGGTATCAAGGATGCTTTATATATATATATATATATATATATATATATATATATATATATATATATATATATATATATATATATATATATATATATATATATATATATATATATACACTCTTCCAAAAACAGAGAAGCATCCTAAACAACAAAAACCTAAGATAGGATCAGCCGAGTGTGAAGGAAGGCAACAGAAAACGAGCTGGTGCATGATCCTTTTTTCCCGGTGTCGAGCCAATTACGAGCACCTAGGAGTTGGGCGCCAGGTGAGTGCTCAGTTCACTAGTCCGGGGATCGCCATGCCGCCAAGACTTATCTTTCCGAGTAACTTTCCATTTCAGCATAATTTATTTTAAAAACTTTCGAGGCGACTGGGGAGCTTTGCCAGGCTTTCACTGAGTATAAATATGCGCTGGAAAGCTGGAAAAATGGCTGGTGCACACACACACACACACACACACACACACACACACACACACACACACACACACACACACACACACACACACACTTCTACCCATTCATGTGATGACCTGTGGCATGGAAACGCACAACAGTCACACCAAATCCCAACAAAACACAGAATGTAAACACAAATAACAAAAAAAGACAAGTAAAAAATGCAAACACGGACATCAGAGCTTGGCGCATCAACATTCATCAAAAATAGAAAGAGGAAGAAAAAAAGAGGCGCAGAGTTTTTTTTTTTTATTTTTTTATTCTGCATTAGATATGTTTCAGGGAGGGTCTTATTGAAGGGGCTTTGTAATTTTTTTTGTCATAAGTTGAACTCCTTAGCACGTAATAAATACATAGATAGATCAATAAGTAAATAAATAAGTAAACGAATAAATAAATATCGAAATGAACAAATAAACAAATAAATAAATGCATACCCGAATAAATAAATACACAAATAAATCAATACATAAGTAAATACATAAATACACACATACATAAATAAGCAAACAAATAAATAAATAGATAAATACATAAAATAAACAACCAAATAAATAAATAAACAAATTCAAGCCCCATCAGCAAATAGGTTTTATTCCCGGTATTTCCACAATGGGAGACCAGGCAGGGAGCGAAGAGCGAACGAAGAACACCAACCCACGCACGCCTCACGCCAATAACTTCACGCCAACATCTCCAGCAGGCGACCGATGAAATACACGTGGAGCAGCAAACCTCTACACCCCACACCTGGCCGCGATAAGAAAGTTTATTCCCTGAAACCTGACCGAAAAAAAGTGGCTCTCGGCAAAATTATCTGGAATACTTTAAACTAGTGAAGGAAAGGGAGAGGGAAGGAGAAGGGGAGAGGGAGAGGGGGTGAGGGAGAAAGCAGTGGTGGTGGTGGTACTGCTTCTCCTCACATCAAGCCATCCTCCCAAGTTTTGACACACGCCTCGCTTGCATTAAATAACCGGGATATTACTTGGCGGAATCTTCGTGGCTTCTAAACTCCAAACAAGCATACTGGTGTATGTTTTACAGGTATATTTCTCTAACCTAACCTAACCTAACAGTAAACTGGCATATGTATCACAATTTCTCTAAGCTAATCTAACCTAACCTAACCTAACATTACCTAACTAAAATCATCAGTAAACGAATAAATAAACTCGTTCTCTCTCTCTCTCTCTCTCTCTCTCTCTCTCTCTCTCTCTCTCTCTCTCTCTCTCTCTCTCTCTCTCTCTCTCTCTCTCTCTCTCTCTCTCTCTCTCTCTCTCTCTCTCTCTCTCTCTCTCTCGCTTTGATTTAACTCAACATAACCTAATTTGAATCTGTAATGAGTATACGAGACTAAAGGATCTCTCTCTCTCTCTCTCTCTCTCTCTCTCTCTCTCTCTCTCTCTCTCTCTCTCTCTCTCTCTCTCTCTCTCTCTCTCTCTCTCTCTCTCTCTCTCCTGCGATCACGAAACACTATCAAACATTCACGCATTACACGAGTATTAATACAATCTCCAGGTTTTAGCCGTTCATGTGTACTTTCCAACACTGGATTTTATGAGAATTACAGACACATTATTCTCTTACATAATCTAAATCCAGGTCGTAAGAGGCACGTAACTCTGCTAATGGAAATGTATTTAAGATGTCATTTGAATCCCTAGTATTCATCAGCCCTTCTCTTCCTATGGAGTGGTATGGAGTAGTTGTTGGGTACCCTTCAGAGTGAGTGAGGCGCCCGCTGGTTCCCGCAGCACCCCATACATCAAATCAAATAGTCATGCAGAGTAATTTCATACACCCATGCACACGCTCTGGTATCAGCTCCAGGTACATGTATTCTCTCTCTCTCTCTCTCTCTCTCTCTCTCTCTCTCTCTCTCTCTCTCTCTCTCTCTCTCTCTCTCTCTCTCTCTCTCTCTCTCTCTCTTTCCCATCAAAATTCCTTTTATTAACCAACCTTTATAAACAAACTGCTTTTAGATTACTGATCGAAAAAATCCTTCCAATTTTCCTGCACGTCGATAAAAATGCCTGGTGCGTGGCCATGGATCTGAAGGAGGCGCAGAAGGATTACCAAGGAACCTCCATATATTCTACCCATGGTTGTTCCTCCTATAAGCTGATCATTCTGATTCCCCAGCCTCGACTTCTGCTTCTTCCACTGTTCTGTCTCCTCCGCGTCTCAGCTGCTCATGGTTCCTTTGGGAAGGCAATGGCTGACTTTTTCCACCCTTTTTCTCCCTTCCTCTCTGTCTCGTATATCGGGTGACGTTTATGGGCACCTGCTGTGTCCTCTATCGGTTATTTTTTTTTAGGGTTTCCCCTGTAATGCGTCGAGTCTCTGATGTGTTGCATCTCACTCGATGAAATTTGTTCCCTATGTGATTAGATTTCCGAGTAGAGCGTCTGTGGGGAGCACTCAAGTAAAGGTTCAAACACGTTCACACACACACACACACACACACACACACACACACACACACACACACACACCTAGCAGCAAGTACGGGATGTATCCCGAGGGGTTGTGACCTCGCTGTCCCGGTGCACAGTGGGACCAAATGATAAATTTCTGGCCAAAATAGATTACAGTTTACTAATTTACAATGGTCCAGCGAAAGTTATGAAGTAGGATGTCGGAACACCGTGGTTATTTCCGGCATAAACCATTCCATGATGATTTTACAGAGCATATAATGATGTTCAGGAAAAGAGAAAATCATTATATTTTTTTTATTTTTTACATGTAACAAACAAAAATCGCTGTAAATAAATGGTTATTTTTCTTTTTTAATGTGATAATACAGATATAAGGAAAACGTATTTAATATTGGGTTTTATAATAGACTTTTAGTGAAACGCCTGTATGGTAAGATCGGGTCATATCGGATGCCGATACCCAATTAGTTTGGAAGAATATACATAAATAAACATGTCTGTAAAGAAAAGGGCTCCATATACGTCCACCATTAATAATAAGAGAGTTTATCTACAACAGCATTCGAATTTCGCGCGAGAAGGAGACTGGGAGGGAGGGGCGCGCGCAAGTTCTCTCAGTCTTGTATAACAGCACCGCACACACCGCCCAGTGTTTAAACAACCTGATAAAGCCTTCATTAGTTCAAGGTTAGACCTACCATTTCTGCACTTATATTATGAATATACAGAGAACGTCCAAGTGTGCATATAATAATATATAATGCAAATTTTGGTGAAAAAAAAGTAGAAGAAACTGTTAAGCCGTCACGCAAATATAACAAAATGAATAAAATCGTTAGCCCTAATAATCAAAAGGAAATCGTGCATATTCAGCAGTAACTTGCTTAATATGACTTTACTACAAACACAGAAAAATTAAGATGTATTGTTTCTTTAATTTCAGATGACAGGGATTGCTAGAAGTGTTCTATTAGACAAGTATATATCACGTAGAGACTGCCACTCATTTGAACAAGTTATTTCTAATGTAATATCAGAACATGAGATATTGCATCACCACACACCGACACTGACACCTGCAGCAATTTCAATCTTTAAAAATGACTTCCAGACACGATGGAGAAAGGCAAATTACATCAATGCCAGGTTCCAAAAGGCTCTCAAAGGAATTAAAATTACAGGAAATTGAGGACAGTACACAACATGAGATCTCAAACACCAGTGAAGCAGGTCGATCATCTGCAGACTTCAAAACTGCTAGTGAAAGAACAAAGCCAAGAAAAACAGAAGAAGAAATATTCAGCAGAAGAGCTTGTCTTTGCAGCTCAGATGAAACTTAGGAATTCTGGGAAAAATCATGCTGCGAAGATTTGTAAGGAGCAGCATTAAGTATCCCTACTAGGTAAACAAAAATGATAAAGAAATTGGTGAACAAAACTGAAATTCCTCTGACTCCACACGAGGCACTTTCCATAATGCTCAATACAAACATGAGCAAAAGTACTTACAATTATTAAAGAACCATCCATAAGGAAAGAAACTGTACACTTTATCCATCCTACAAAAGTGTGGTAGAAGCTACAAAGACTTGTTATCCCCCGGGCATTAACATCTGTGATTTTAAAGCAGAAGTCCCTCTCCAAAACTTGCTTGATAAAACTGCCTCAAGTCTACTGCTTTCTCAGAAAATGGTTGTTGACCTAATCAGATCACAGTTAGCACATACCATGCCACTCTCTTTTGAACTCCTCAGTAAATATGGTTTTGATGGCAATGGAAATCATTCCCTCTATGCCATGAAATATGGCAATACAAATAGTGATATGAGTGAAACCAACATGTTTGCAACTTTCCTATGCCCCCTTAAGTTACTTGAGAAAAGAAGCAAGATGACAGTCTGGCAAAACCCTGCCCCATGTTTATCTGTTTATTGCCGCCCACTTACATTGCAATTCATCAAGGAAACTCCACATCTTATTCCATCTGAACATGAATTCATTAAAAATGAAATACACAACCTGATACCAAGTGAAGGAAGGGGTAATACTGTATACCACAAACTGATTCTGACCATGGCCGATGGAAAAGTATGCCAGGCACTAACCACCACTGCATCTTCCACTTGTTATTTATGTCAACCTGTCACAAAACCCTTTGGAATGAATAATTTAACTGTAATAAAAGAGAAAGTAACATCAACAGAACATTTAGAATTTGGTATATCTCCTTTGCATTGACTAATAAATACCCTGGAATGTGTTTTGCATATTGGCTACCGTGTGCAGGTAAAAACATGCTGTGTAAAGGGAGAGCTACCAAAAAATACTGTAAAGAAAAGAAAAGAATTCAGAGGGAACTAAAAGAAACACTTGGAATTAATGTGGACTTGCCTGCACAAGGTAGTGGCAACACAAATAATGGAAATAGTGCAAGAAGGTTCTTTAGTGAGCCTTCAAAAGCTTCAGCTATTACAAAAGTGGACGAACAACTTATCCATCGATTGTCAGTTATTCTGTTTGCTTTGAATTCGGGTTATGACATCGACATTGAAGCCTACAGGAAGTATGCTTCCGTCGACGACCCTAAGTGTCTTGACACCCCCCTCAACTTTTTTTTCATTAACTTCTGCAACATTCGCGGTCTAAGATCTAATTTTCAATCTGTAGAACACCACCTCTCCTCTTCTAAACCTCATCTTCTTTTCCTCACTACATTCAACCTGTTCCTAAAAAGGGTGACCGTTCTAATCCCTCAAACTACCGTCCTATTGCTTTAATTTCCTGCTTATCTAAAGTTTTTGAATCTATCCTCAACAGGAAGATTCTTAAACATCTATCACTTCACAACCTTCTATCTGATCGCCAGTATGGGTTTCGTCAAGGCCGCTCTACTGGTAATCTTCTGGCTTTCCTTACTGAGTCTTGGTCATCCTCTTTTAGAGACTTTGGTGAAACTTTTGCTGTTGCCTTGGATATATCAAAAGCCTTTGATAGAGTCTGGCACAAAGCTTTGATTTCCAAACTACCCTCCTACGGTTTCTATCCTTCTCTCTGTAACTTCATCTCAAGTTTCCTTTCTGACCGTTCTATTGCTGCTGTGGTAGACGGTCACTGTTCTTCTCCTAAATCTATTAACAGTGGTGTTCCTCAGGGTTCTGTCCTGTCACCCACTCTCTTCTTATTATTCATTAATGATCTTCTAAACCAAACTTCTTGTCCTATCCACTCCTATGCTGATGATACCACCCTGCACTTTTCCACGTCTTTTCATAGACGTCCAACCCTTCAGGAGGTAAACATATCACGCAGGGAAGCCACAGAACGCCTGACTTCTGATCTTTCTAAAATTTCTGACTGGGGCAGAGCAAACTTGGTATTGTTCAATGCCTCAAAAACTCAATTCCTTCATCTATCAACTCGACACAACCTTCCAGACAACTATCCCCTCTTCTTCAATGACACTCAACTGTCCCCCTCTTCTACACTGAACATCCTCGGTCTGTCCTTTACTTATAATCTGAACTGGAAACTTCACATCTCATCTCTAGCTAAAACAGCTTCTATGAAGTTAGGTGTTCTGAGACGTCTCCGCCAGTTTTTCTCACCCCCCCAGCTGCTAACTCTGTACAAGGGCCTTATCCGTCCATGTATGGAGTATGCTTCACATGTCTGGGGGGGTTCCACTCATACTGCTCTTCTAGACAGGGTGGAATCAAAAGCTTTTCGTCTCATCAACTCCTCTCCTCTAACTGACTGTCTTCAGCCTCTCTCTCACCGCCGCAATGTTGCATATCTAGCTGTCTTCTACCGCTATTTTCATGCCAACTGCTCTTCTGATCTTGCTAACTGCATGCCTCCCCTCCTTCCGCGGCCTCGCTGCACAAGACTTTCTTCTTTCTCTCACCCCTATTCTGTCCACCTCTCTAACGCAAGAGTTAACCAGTATTCTCAATCATTCATCCCTTTCTCTGGTAAACTCTGGAACTCCCTGCCTACTTCTGTATTTCCACCTTCCTATGACTTGAATTCCTTCAAGAGGGAGGTTTCAAGACACTTATCCACCAATTTTTGACCACTGCTTTGACCCTTTTATGGGACTGGCATTTCAGTGGGCATTTTTTTTATTGGATTTTTATTGCCCTTGGCCGGTGTCCTTCCTACATAAAAAAAAAAAAAAAAAAAAAAAATGCTGAGGACACAGCACAGCTCTGTGTGACCCTCTACAACTGGTATTATATGCCAGCCTCAGTACACAAGATGCTGATGCATGGCTCAAGTGTAATCGAGGCTTTGAACATTCCAATAGGGCAGGCATCTGAGGAGGCCATTGAGGCCAAACATAAGGATGTCAGGAATATACGATGCAGCCATACATGCAAAATATCAAGGCCAAGAGTGAATCAAGGGCCCTAAGTGAATTCTTAGGGCACCACGGCAAGCAGCCTCGGCGGGGCTGCCGCACGCTGAGCCGCAGGCGGGATGGAGCCTCCTGCAGCGTTGCGGGCGCGAGCCACACACTTCAAATGATAATTCAGTTTGTTTCCAGACATTTTATGAAATCACACTTCTTGCTCAAGATTTGCTGAACATGAAACTGAACCACATCCAGGATAACCCGACTCAGTGTTCACGAGCATGGCTAGGCCTGAAATTGAGCTCGGACCAAGAAAAGAAGCCATTTCCTTCGTCCAGCATGTCACCAACTCTCGGATTCCCTGTTTTTTTTTAACAGAAAACAACAACAGATTGCGAGTCACGCATTGTATTTCAGTAAATGTTACAATGTTACGAAGTGAGCTGTGGCCCAAACATCCTGAGTGAGTGAGGCCTTGATGATCTGTGACACATCTGTCCTGATAATCGCCTGACTCGAGGCTCTTATCACCTGAGTTTTTTTCTGCTTCAGTACCAAGTGATTGTAAACCCCGTACTGTGAGTCCGCCATCACTGACATCACTCCGCAAAGAGGAAATTAATCTGAACTGCCACACAAAAGGGAAACTGCAGGAAGCCACCAGGCCTACACATGGCTGTCACTTACCGTCCCCATCCATCAATATGTGTAATAATGTAAAGATGCCTAATGACTCAGCATTAACAAGCTGACTATTGTGTCTTCCACTACTCCACCATTCATCTCTCCTCTGGGTATCCATTCACCACGGCACAAGCGCTTCCTTCTCACGGATGCACACTTGTACTTATTCCCTTTTCACACCAGAGGGACACGTTTTGGCATCACCGCTGCACTCTGCCTCTAGATGAACGAAGCATGCAGAGTGAGGCGGCCAATGTGAGGCGTGCGGGGGTGAGGCGGTGCAAGGGTGAGGGGAACAGGGTTAAGAACAGTGGGTGGTCATCAAACACATGACCTGACCTCGTTTCCTGACCTGAGCGAACTGGCCTTCAGACTCAACGGAATGGAAGTTATGGGAGGCGGGAAGTTAGACGATTTACACTGCAGAGAGAGAGAGAGAGAGAGAGAGAGAGAGAGAGAGAGAGAGAGAGAGAGAGAGAGAGAGAGAGAGAGAGAGAGAGAGAGAAACATTTGAAACATTTGAAACATTTATTTATGGCCAAGTCATTTTACATACTGGTATATATGAGTATATCAAATCTTTACAGTTAAACCAAACTAGCCTATATAAAGTAGAATTTTTCAGGCAAGTACTTATCAGAGTATAAATAGATTATACTGACTGGTGGAATAAGAATGATTTTTATAATAATAGTAACTAAAACGTTAGCTACAACGAACGAAATGTTTTTTCCGAAGTTAATTTAAATAATTAAAATAATTAAGATAATAATAATAATAATAATAATAATAATTAAAAAATAAAATAAAATAAAATAATAATAATAATAATAATAATTGTAATACTAATAATATTAATGGTAATAATCATAATGAAAATAGAAATGATAACAATAATAATAATAGTAATGATAATAGTCATAATAATAATAATAATAATAATAATAATAATAATAATAATAATAATAATAATAATAATGACTAATAATATTAATATTATTGATAATAATAGCAATAGTATAGATAATAGTAATGATCATAACAAATAATAAATAATATAATCAATAGTAACAATAAAAATTATAATGATAATAATAGTAATAGTAATAATAATAATAATAATAATAATAATAATAATAACAATCACAACTAACTGACACAATGTATATTTTACAAATCATCAATAGTAAAATTAGAACAACACTTGGTACATATGATTTCGCAGAACATAAATTAGTAGCTAGACAAGATATGTTTTTTTAGCATTGTTTTAAATGCATTGAGAGATGATGCTTCTTGAATTTTGCGAGGAATAGTATTCCATATAACAGGTCCTAGATAATTAGTTGAATGCTGAAACTTAGAAAGGCGGTGTATTGGTAAAGTAAGATGATCACGGTGGCGCGTACTATAATCATGTGATGGAAGAATGCTGTGAATATAATGTTTATTGTTATACATGTGTGTGGCTATAGCAAGCTTTGTTATATCATTAAGTTTTAAAAGTTTGGTCTGTTTGAAAAGAGGGTCAGTGTGTTCAAGGTAGGTGCTGTTAGTTATAATTCTGACAACTTTCTTGAGCTGTAATTTTAAAGGAGTTAGGAATGTAGGGTAAGTAGTGGACCAAATAGGGTTACAGTATGTTAGCAATGTGTGAATGTGAGCAAAGTAGATGGATTTTAGGACATACGGTGGCATAAAATCTCTGATATGATAAAGTAATGCAATATGTCTCGATATTTTTAGTGTAATATTATCTATATGGTACTTAAAATTTAAAGAGCTATCATAAGTAACACCAAGGAACTTGAATTTATCGATTTTAGTAATTATTCTGTTATTTATTCGTACATTAGGTAAATCCAGCATAGTTTTACCAGTGAATAGCATAAAGTAAGTTTTGTCAGTGTTTATTGTGAGCCTATTGCAAAGGCACCATTGATATAATTTTTTAAGTTCATTGTTAGCACTAAAAACAAGTTGATTCGGATCTGTTCCTATTAGATAAACTGTCATATCATCGGCAAATAAAATGCTTTTAGAGTCAGAAAAAATATCAGAAATATCATTGATGTAGAGGAGAAATAATAGAGGTCCAAGCACACTACCTTGTGGTACACCGAGAGTAATTAAGGTTGAAGATGATTTTGCATAACTAAAGGAAGTGTATTGACGCCTGTTTGTTAAGTAATCTGTAAACCATGAAAAAATAGGGCCGCGAATTCCATAGTGGTGCATTTTACTAAGGAGAACTTTATGGTTTATTGTGTCAAATGCCTTAGCAAAATCAATGAATACTGATAAAACAGAAAACTTCTTGTCAATAGCTGTAAATATGTCATTAGAAAATTTATTCAATGCTTTAAAAGTGCTACAATTTTGTCTAAAACCATACTGCGAAGGATTAAGAATATTTTTGTGTTCTAAGTAATTAGTTAAATGTTTTTTCATTAATGTCTCAAATATTTTGGAAAATATTGTAAGTTGAGAAATTGGTCTATAATTTTTGGGGTCATCATGAGGGGCAGATTTATAAATGGGGGTAATTTTTGCAGTTTTCAACTTGTCAGGGAAAATTCCATTTGTTACAGACTGATTAAAAAGTATTGTTAAAGGGATTGATAAAAGATTAGAGTTACTTTTGATGATGGTAGCCGATATATCATTTATATCAGAGGTTTTGTTTTTAAGAGACTTAATTACTGAATTCATTTCATATGTAGTGATAATGGGAACTACCATGGAATTTGGATAATTTTCTTTGAGGTAATCTAATGGATTTTTATTTGATTGAGGAAGTTTGCTCTCCAGATCAGGTGCCATTTTAGAAAAATAATTACTGAAGGCATGTGAGATGTCTAAAGGATCACTTAGTACTTTATTATCATATTGCAATGTCTTGATTGTGTCTTTATTTTGAATGTTACCTTTTAGTTCATTTATTGCTTGCCAAATTTTCTTCATATTATTTTTAAAGTTTATGAAGATTTGGCGATAATAGTTAGTTTTGGCAGATCGAACAACTTGAGTGAGCTGATTTCTGTACTGTTTAAAAATGTGATGTGAAACTATTCCTAATTTATACATTTTAAATAATTTACATTTATGTTTGATTGAGTTAAGTATTCCACTAGATAACCATGCATTACGAAGTCTTTTAGCTGTTATAAATTTGGTTTTGATAGGAAAGCATATATTGTAGCATTCATTAACTATATTGTGGAAAAGGTTAAAATTTTCATTTGTATTTGGCAGGACAAGTAGTTCTTCCCAGTTTATGCCTTCTAATTCACTAGTAAATTTGTTATTATTATTGGCATTAATAACTCTGTATGTTATCTTATGTTTAGTATTTGGAAAGGCTTCAATGTTGATATTTATGAATATAGGAAGGTGATCTGATATTGAAAAGTGAATGATACCTGATAGAGAGCGAGGTAGGAAATTAGTCCAGATGTGATCTAGCAGTGAAGGTTGGCCAAGGGCAGAACTATCAGGAAATCTTGTAGGTCTGGATATATGAGGGAAAAAATTAAGTGATTGTAAGGAATTCAGAAACAAATTGGTAGGGAGGTGAGATGAGTGTTCTAGTAAGTTAATGTTGAAGTCACCTATAATGATTGATTTATTATGTCTGAATATGTCGTTATTTAATAACTCATTCATGAAGTTAGTAAATTCATTGACAGCTATGTGTTTGCTGTTGGGCCTGTAAATTACAGAAATGATATATTTAGTGTTCCCTAATTCTAGCTTAGAAGTGCAGATTTCAATGTTTTCATTAATGAAAGAATATAGCATTAGTGGTTCTGCTTTCATATGATTTTTAGTAAAAACAGTGATCCCTCCGTGTTCTCTGACAGTCCTTGTTAAGTGGAATGACTCATAACCCTCCAAAAAATAAAGGTGTTTAGTGTTTTGCTGTAGCCATGTTTCTGTTACTGCAATGACTTCAGGTGGTTTAGGTAAACAATTTAGAAAAGACTTCAGTATATCAAAGTTTTTCTGTAAAGATCTAATGTTAATATGTATAACACTGATGTAGTTGTTAGCTAATGGGTTTAAAGCTGAAGTGTATTCTTCAAAGTTGTAATACTTAGATAAACAGTTGATGTCTTGATGTCCTGCAATTTTTTTGATTTGACTTAATTCAAGGTTGAAAGTGTTGGTTGTGTTATTAATGAGATTATCATCATATAATGAATTATATAAATTTTCCATAAAGTAATACTAAAGAACAAACAAACAAACAAGCAAATAATAGAAAAAAGATAGAACAACAAAGCATATATGGCTCCTAAGGTATGCCAAAGAAAATAAGTAGATGGGATCATGAATCAGATGGAATAAGTGTCATCTTAAGAGGCAAATCAAATGATGTGATAATTGTAGTATTAGGGACATACTCAATATCAACAGTTATAAATAGAAGTAGTGATAGTGGTGGCAATAATAGTAGTTATAGTAGTAGTAGTAGTAGTAGTAGTAGTAGTGGTAGTAGTAGTAGTAGTAGTAGTAGTAGTAGTAGTAGTAGTAGTAGTAGTAGTAGTAGTAGTAGTAGTAGTAGTAGTAGTAGTAAGAGGATTAGTAGTATAAGGAACAGTAGTAGTAGTAGTAAGAGGATTAGTAGTATAAGGAACAGTAGTAGTAGTCGTGCAAGTTAATGTATTAACAATATTAGCTATAGTAATTATAGTAGTAGTTGTAGTAGCAGGAGTAATAGCGGTAGTAGTGGTGTTAACAGTATAATGTAGTAATAATAACGGTAGCGGTAGTAGCAGTAGCAAGTAGTAGTAGTGGTGGTATTAATAGCAATGGTGGTAGTAGTATTAGTGATAGTAGTAGTAGTAGTAGTAGTAGTAGTAGTAGTAGTAGTAGTAGTAGTAGTAGTGGTAGTAGTGGTAGTAGTTGCAGCAGCAATAGTATTATTGATGTTATTAATAGTAGCAGTAGTAATTTTAGTAATAAAAGTAGGAGAAACCATTCAACATAAACAAGCAATTATATTAATTTACTTTCACATCTAAGTGGTTGTTACTCCTTTCAGTGCTGGGTACTTATCTAGAAAGTCTGTAAGTGCTGCTTCAGTAGTGATGACATGTTTTTGATTAGAAATTCGAAGCTTCACATATATCCTACCATCTTGTGTATAGGACTGTTGAAAGATTTGCCTATGTTGTTTTCTTATATCCCATACTTTTTTAAATAGTAACCGGCGTTTGGGTGTCAAGCTTTCATTGATGTACAAGTTTGGCTTAACTGTTACACATGCACTCATTATGTCATATTTCTGTTGTCTACTGTGCAGTTTAACAATGATTGGTCTTATGGAGTTTTGGGTATTCCTTGAGCCAAGCCTATGTGCTACATTTATGTTTTTATTTTCAATATTTATGTGGAGGTTATCTTTAATTGTTCTTATTGTTTTTTCTGAGGTGTTTTCATTCTGCTCCTCCACTGGCAAGTTTGGCCCACTAATAATGAGAGTATCCCGTCTTTCATACAGATTCACTTCTTCAATTTAATTTTCTAATTCTGCAATTTTGTTTTCAATTTGAACAATGTGATTTTGCATCTTTTCTATTGTCTGGTCTTTCTGATTAATTAGGATCTGCACAGCTTTCACAATGGTGTTAACAACAGTTTTACCTTCCTCTGATATGGTGGCAGTGTCAGCGGTAACGAGACTCAGAAGGTCGGCGGGTGAGGTACACACAGGGTTAGTCACGTTGGTAGTGGTCAGCACTGATGGCGCAGAAGGGGTAGGTGAGGAAACCACTGGAGGAGCTGCTGGCCCAGTAAACGTACCCTGCTGGGCTGTCTGACCGGCCGCCTGGTTATGCTGTCCTCTTGTCTTTGTCATCTTGTTGCTGTTGGAATATCACTAACACAGAATATTGTCGCAAGTAATCCTAAACCACAGGTTGAAATAGTGAGGGTCGTTCACTGTTGTTGATGACGTCACAGTAATGGGGAGCGGATCCAAATGTTACAAGCTACGTTTTTCGTATATATTTACTCCCATGTCATGAGTATTATATTGCCGTTGTAGACATGTTAGGGTATAAGCATACCTGGAGCAGCCAGTGCAAGGGACTGGCTGGCGAAATACGTAAACAAAGCGATCAGGTGGTGTAGGCAGTGTGGTAGCGCGCAGCTCAGGTATGGACGTCCGTTCACCACGACAGACATCTATGGAAGAAAAAGTAAAAATATGAATAAATGGGTCACATATGTACATCTAAAAGGGTAAGTGAATAAAACTACATAAAAGATAAAAGATATGTTAAAAAGAAATCTTTCTGCATTCCTGGCATAAGCAATAATAATTAAGAGAAGTTCAGTTTTGAAACAGCAATCAATCTTAAATCATAAGTAAACCGTATATTTGCTGGTACAAAAGGATGTGGAATACCTGCTATTCCAGATCTTATTTTGTAGTTCTACATTTTAGTGATCTCATTCTTTTGCCCGATGGTAACATTTGATAATAGTTGTTCACAGGATGAGTCACATCATTTACAATTACTGCACATCTTGTAAGACACACTTATTATATATTTCTGAAAAAGGAACACCATTACCAACACCGAGTTTTATGCAGTCTCTGATCATTTTGCTCAGTTTCTCCTATAAGAAGGCATTGCAGTTTCCATACCAACAAGTAATAGTGAAAGACATGACTGACTGAATTACTGCTGAATAAAACAGACCCATTATTTTTCCATCAATTTAAAGTTTATTCATCTTCCTGAGGAAATGCATCCTAGAATTCACTTTTTTTGTACACTGCTTCGAAATTTTTGTTGAAACTGTGTTAATTATCTATGATAGTTTATATGATATTTATATTCTTTAACAGTTTCCACTACCGCTCCATAAATGCATAGTGATGACTGAGGGACTGGCACATTGCTGAAATCTATGACCATTTCTTTTGTTTTATGAACATTGAGCTCGAGAAAATTATCTTTACACCAGATATCAAATCTCTCAACTTCTCGCCAACAATGCCCATTCACTCAACGTAACTGACGTGTAGTTTTGAGTCAGCTAAAACGACTTCCGCTGCGACATTCTTGTGTCACTGTGCCGAGGAGAGCAAGTTCAGTCCCGCGCTTACAGAGCCAAGAATAGAACACGGGCCGTGACCCTTACACGCATCAGTGAGGAAGCAGGAAGAGCAGGAGGGGGATCATTCTGTGCTGAGGACACAGTATGCTTGTGTCTTAAGCCATTGTTATCAACAGCACTCAGCAACCTCAGTTTAGACTGATTTTGTATATGTACATATAGTGTGTTTTCTGTCTGGTGCAACATGTTTTGGTTCACTTTTCTTGAGTGCAAGGATCATTAAATAGGATGATGTGTCGCGACTCTCTCTCTCTCTCTCTCTCTCTCTCTCTCTCTCTCTCTCTCTCTCTCTCTCTCTCTCTCTCTCTCTCTCGGTACTTTAATTTTTACGTAGTTCCGTTTCATCATCTCTAGTACTTCTGTTGTGGTTGATAATCTCTTTTTTGTCTCATTTGCAGAATATGTTGGTTGAGCGGTTTTATGATCTGTTGTTCACAAAGAAGTGAAAAAAGAACAGGAAGAGGCGTAGGAGCAGGAGTAGTTTATGTTCTGTTGAATGGGAAACCCACACACACACACACACACACACACACACACACACACACACACACACACACACGAACATTAGAATATTAGAAAGAAGGAAACTGCAAAAGGCCGGCTGGTCTTCACTAAGCAGCTCCTGTACTATAGTTTGGAAAATGTAAACTGGCATGTGTGATGCACTGGTTCTGTACTGACAGGTGGCAGGGATGCTCCATCGCTCACCATGACGGCTAGTCACAGGCAGTACAGGTGAATGGAAAAGGAAACCAAGTGTAACATGCACCTCACACCGACATATTGCTACCACACCAGTCGCATCACGTTGCCATTTAGCCAGCTGGACGCACACACCCATCTACCCACCCACACACACACACACACACACACACACACACACATTGTTAAATCTGACTCCAGTTTTTAAATGTTTCCCCTCCGTATTCGTAGTTTTCTGTAAAAAGTGAATACTGTAACTTTTAGGACTTACTTCAATATTTTGTGTTTTTCAAACTGATTACTGTAAAGCATCAGGAAACAAAGAAATATTGCATAAAATGTGAGTACGAGAGAGAGAGAGAGAGAGAGAGAGAGAGAGAGAGAGAGAGAGAGAGAGAGAGAGAGAGAGAGAGAGAGAGAGAGAGAGAGAGAGAGAGAGAGAGAGAGAGAGAGAGAGAGAGAGAGAATGAGCTGTACAGCAGTTAATGTCGTAGAAAGTAGTGTTGCAAGGCGGAAAACTCTTTTATATCTGTCTTGTGTTGGTCTACGGCAGAAATATAATGTTTTGGCAACATAGATGGAAGTTCTGTTTTTGTTATGGAAGGTTAGGAAAAGGACCGTCGATTGGTTATTAGAATCGCAGCTCTGAAGGATGCGATAACGTTCTTGGAAATAATAACTGTTACTCAAGTAAATTCGCGTATTTTAAAACTCCCGCTAATTATGTTGTTTTAAAAACGTAAGGGAATTAACTCGCAAAGAGTTAAACTACATCCATATCTGGCAGTGGGAGCTCACATACTTCATTCATGTACCTTCAGAGACTCAGAGATATACATCGAAACGGAGCTATAACTTCATTCTTACTTCTTAAATGGCATGAGCAAGGTTGCTTGAAATTTTATCAAGAACCGTATTTACAATGTTTACATTACAAAAAAAAATAAGTTGTGTCTATTTCGCATTAATTGATATCAAATTGTTCTTTCAGGTCACCTCGTCTGTTTGGGAGTGACTGGCCAGGGAGTGGCAAGCGATGGTATTTTTTATTTTCTTCCGCGAACGATCAAAAGAACAGTTACATGATGCCGCCAAAGGTGTTGGAATGTGTCAGTTTTATTTATTTATTTATTTTATCTATTTATTTATTTATTTTATTTTTTTGGAGGGGGTGGGGAGGGGACGGGATTCTCACTCAGGAAATACAAATAGGGTGATGGAATTAAGGAAACTCGGGCCGCTTGCATGTGGAGATTGATTAAAGTAAAAAGATAAAATTATATTGTTCAAGATTTCCTCAGCATCTGTTTACTACGCCAATGTTGTCTGTTGTTGTTGTTGTTGTTGTTGTTGTTGTTATTGTTGTTGTTGTTGTTGTTGCTGTTACAGATTTTACGATAATAGTAGTGGTGGTGGTGGTAGTAGTAGTAGTAGTAGTAGTAGTAGTAGTAGTAGTCGTAGTAGTAGTAGTACTGGTTATTGTTGTTGTTGTTGTTGTTGTTGTAATGGTCGTGATAGTAGTAATACCAGTAGTAGTTCATTATGCTGCCTTTGTGGATCATTCCCGTGCACACGTATGTACATGTGATGAGAACATATCACACCCACAACCGCCAGTGAATGCCTTGACAGTAGAAGGAGGACTCATTGTACCGTACTGCCGCGGCACTTGAGGCTAAGTACTCAATATTTGAGGTGGCTGGTGACCCTGGCGCTCCTTGTCTCGGTGCTAATTGTGGTAGTTGGGCGCCAAACAGGAACTCATAACGTCCTCGTAAATTGACGACCTCGAATAAGAAGTGCCTCGACAGGGAACGTAAATCATATAACTGAGTATTCCAGCTTTATAAGGCGGAATGATAGGCCTGCACTGTGGAATGTATCCTTCACAGGGGACGCGGAAGATTGTTCTTTAAACACCGTCCTTTGCATGGTGGTGTTATCCTTTATTGTGTTTTCCTTTCTCGTGTGATCCTTTATTCCCTCCCCGTTCGTGTGAAGTAAGCATTAAGGTTGGTTGCTGTGCCGCCTCGCTCTGGCGGTGCTGGTGTCCGTGAAGTCCTGTTTGTTGTAGTGTCAGGCGGAGACGTGTTCGAGTATAATCTTATTTTCAGCAGAACAGATATAACAAACGAAGGATCACGTGAAAATCAGGCGCTCCAGATATTCTATACTGAGCTTGGATTGGTTAGCTTAGCTTGTTAGATTATGTAATAACGTAACTTAACGTAACGTAACTTTAACCATCCTAAAAGTAGCTGTGGTAGATTATTTTCATGAAATCTCAAGTGAAGATATTAACAATATATTTATGAGACGTTTCCACAGCTGAATGTTAGTTTTAGAAAAAAAAATCAAGTTTGATGACAGATACGCAAAATTCTCGCCAAGGGTTTAACAAACCTTTAGAAATACTGGAATGTGTATCTTATTTCACACCGTTTCTCTCCTTATGGAATTACTTTCAAGGGGTTCTTCAAGTTAAATAACAGCGTTACTGGTATGAACGACTCCTTACTGAAAAGTGTATCTGGTAATCCGCCTGATAGTTATTTTGGTGACTTCTTTGGATTTGTCTTTCGTAGCTGCTCGTAAAACGTTTTGTGGGTTAGATTTGTTCTTTGACACAACCCAAGAAAAAAAAAAAAAATAATCGAAGACCAAACCCACAGAATTCATGACTTATGAAGAAAGCATAATTTTGAAATGACAGTTATTTACTCTCCCCATGACCGCCAGCTGACAAATTACGTGCTTCTCCATCGTAACGGCGTGTCAGTCATCACACAAGAGCTCAGGCACGTATTTTTGTCACCATGCGGGGTCATCATTTTACCGTTACCGTTAATTTCCTTCTTCCCTCGTTTTAAGGTGCTGTCATGCTCAGCTGCTTACTTACACAGTTTGGTCATTCATGGTTTCCTCTGTTAGATTATAGTCGTGTATCCCAAACATTTCACCTGACAACTCACATCCTTTGCACTAGTTTAAATCTCATATATTTCCCATTCGCCTTCGTTTTACCTGGAATTGCTGTTATGTTTCAATGGTTCACCTGTACATTTTGGTTATTCATGGTTTGCTCTGTTAGATTTTATTTGCACATTCCATTCTTGTATCTCACTAAACCCGCGGCCTGAGTGTTTCGTTGAATTTTGCGGCTAGTTATCAGCCTCGTTTTTACCATAATTTCACGGTTTTATATCCTCTCTCTCTCTCTCTCTCTCTCTCTCTCTCTCTCTCTCTCTCTCTCTCTCTCTCTCTCTCTCTCTCTCTAATTCTGTCCGTCTGTTTTGCATCTTCATGATCCCATTTTGCAGTTTATTGAGTTATGCGATGTTATTTTCGGTCGTTTTTGCCGCAGTTTCATGGATTCACAATTGTTGTAGTTGTTGTTGTTTCTGTTGTTATTGTTGTAGTTGTTGTTGTTGTTGTTGTTGTTGTTGTTGTTGTTGTTGTTGTTGTTGTTGTTGTTTTTCTTCTTCTTCTTCTTCTTCTTCTTCTTCTTCTTCTTCTTCTTCTTCTTCTCTTTCGTTGCTCTACTTGTCTTCTTTTTTTTTTATTTTTCCTTTTCTTTTGTATACACATGCATCGTTACTTTAACCCTCTTCCCACACACCACACAGACTCTCTCTCTCTCTCTCTCTCTCTCTCTCTCTCTCTCTGTCCGTATCTCCCTTTACTCTCACCTTTCTCTTCTTCCCTTTTTCACCCTACGACTCAAAACTCGTGTGAACTTCGTCATTCAGGCAGAAATTAAGTGTTATGGTCCCTTTTGCAAATTTGCGCTCACTTGTTGGCCGGCCCGCTGACCACCGCGCACTGCTCCACGCGAAACTTAAAAAAAATGGATGGTCTGCAGAGCGAAAGACGTATTTGTATAGGATGTGGAATTCCGATCCGCACCGAGAAGTGATTTTAAAAAGATGTTCGCTTCTATAGAAATGTTCCCAGAAATGTTGAGAAGAAGAAGTAAGGTGACTATAAAAAAATGTGAAAGTGGTGAGGTTATACGTGTCTTAGTTTATGATATTCGTGAGTATTGAATGAAGGATGATATGATGATTCGTTGGTAAGTAGATAGACAGCTAGATAGATAGATAGATAGATAGATAGATAGATACATAGATGGAGAGAGGGAGAGAGAGAGAGAGAGAGAGAGAGAGAGAGAGAGAGAGAGAGAGAGAGAGAGAGAGAGAGAGAGAGAGAGAGAGAAATGGATAAGTATATAGATAAATATAGAGATAGATAGATAGGTAAAAAAAAATAAATGAATGAATAAATAAGTAAACAAATGAAGGATTGATAAAAGAAAGTTAACAAAGAAAACGAAGTCCATGAATTTTAGTATTAGTTCGTAAAAGGAGAGGAAAGACGATGGCTACTGAAAGATCTAGTATTTTCCCATAAGTGTGTAAATTGTTATGGAAATTTGGCCCCTAAAACACTTTTAAACACACACACACACACACACACACACACACACACACACACACACGTTGCATAAACAATATCTACGCTACTCAGTATAGTGGCATACCTACATATGCTTTGGCGTGAGAAGGGCTGCCTACACTTTTTCTTTGTGTATATTGTGATGTTTGGTGAAAAAAAGCATAATAAAGTGTCAATTGTTTCAAGTGTTTCTAGTTGCCGTCTTTGTTTTTCTTCTCCCCCCACCGGAAGACGGAGAAGAACAAGAGTAATATATCTTTGGCATTTATATTTCTGTTAAGTCTCTAAGCACATTAATCATCAGATAACGAGCACACAGCAAACACCAATATGGACACAAGTCTCAAACGCACATAAAAAATTACAATGTAAGGAATATATATCTACATATAAGCACAGTTTTTTTTATCCTAACAGAACATTTCAGTCTCACGTAACTAAATACAGTTTTGTACATAACTGTTACAACAAACTCTGATCTTAACATTGTGACCTTCATCCAGTAGTGTCCTTAATTCACTATCCTTAATCCAGACTATTTCCTTAATCTAGTGTCCTTAATCCAGACTATTTCCTTAATGTATTGTCCTTAATCCAGACTATTTCCTTAATCTACTGTCCTTAATCCACACTATTTCCTTAATCTAATATCCTTAATCCAGACTATTTCCTTAATATACTGTCCTTAATCCAGAATATTTCCTTAATCTATTGTCCTTAATCCAGACTATTTCCTTAATATACTGTCCTTAATCCAGACTATTTCCTTAATCTACTGTCCTTAATCCAGACTATTTCCTTAATCTACTGTCCTTAATCTAGATTATTTCCTTAACCTATTGTCCTTAATCTAGTTGCCTTAATCCAGACTATTTCCTTAATCTTCTGTTCTTAATCTAGATTATTTCCTTAATGTCCTTAATCCAGAGTATTTCCTTAAGTTATTGTCCTTAATCTACAGTCCTTAATCCAGACTATTTCCTTAATATATTGTCCTTAATCCAGACTATTTCCTTAACCTGTTGTCCTTAATCTACTGTCCTTAATCCAGACTATTTCCTTAACCTATTGTCCAAAATATATTGTCCTTAATCCAGACTATTTCCTTAATCTACTGTCCTCAATCCAGACTATTTACTTAATCTATTGTCCTTAATCCAGACTATTTCCTTAATATATTTTCCTTAATTCAGACAAAATTAATTCCTTAATCTATTGTCCTTAATCCAAACTATTTCCATAATCTATTGTCCTTAATCCAGACTATTTCCTTAAAAATCTACTGTCCTTAATCCAGAATATTTCCTTAATCTATTGTCCTTAATCCAAACTATATCCTTAATCTACTGTCCTTAATCCAGACTATTTCCTTAATCTATTGTCCTTAATCTATTGTCGTTCATCCAGACTATTTCCTTAATCTATTGTCCTTAATCCAGACTATTTCCTTAATCTATTGTCCTTAATCTAGAATATTTTCTTAATCTATTGTCCTTAATCCAGACTATTTCCTTAGCCTATTGTCCTTAATCTACTGTCCTTAATCCAGACTATTTCCTTAATCTTCTGTCCTTAATCTAGATTATTTCCTTAATCTATTGTCCTTAATCTATTGTCCTTAATCCAGACTATTTCCTTAACCTATTGTCCTTATTCTACAGTCCTTAATCCAGACTATTTCGTTAATATATTTTCCTTAATTTAGACAAATTCCTTAATCTATTGTCCTTAATCTAAACTATTTCCTTAATCTACTGTCCTTAATCCAGAATATTTCCTTAATCTATTGTCCTTAATCCAAATTATGTCTTTAATCTGTTGTCTTTAATCCAGACTATTTCCTTAATCTAATGTCCTTAATCTACTATCATTAATCCAGACTATTTCCTTAATCAGTTGTCCTTAATCCAGACTATTTCCTTAATCTATTGTCCTTAATCCAGACTATTTCCTTAATCTACTGTCCTTAATCCAGAAAATTTCCTTAATCTATTGTCTTTAATGCAGACTAGTTCCTTAATCTATTGTCCTCAATCCAGACTATTTCCTTAATCTATTGTCCTTAATCCAGACTATTTCCTTAATCTATTGTCCTTAATCCAGACTGTTTCCTTAATCTATTGTCCTTAATCCAGACTGTTTCCTTAATCTATTGTCTTTAATCTACTGTCCTTAATCCAGCTCATTTCCTTAATCTGCTGTCCGTAATCCAGACTATTTCCTTAATCTAATGTTCTTAATTTACTGTCCTTAATCCAGACTACTTCCTTAATCTTCTGTCCTTAATCCAAACTATGTCCTTAATCTACTATTCTTGATCGTAGATTCCTTAATATAATATCCTTAAGCCAGAACATTTTCTTAATCAGTGTATGATCCTTAATCCAGAGTATTTTCTTAATTTACTCTCCTTAATCTAGACTATTTTCTTAATCTATCATCCTTAAGACAATTTCCTTAATCGACTATCCTTTATCCAGATTATCTTTTTATTTACTATCCTTAATCTAGACAATTTTCTTCATCTACTATCCTTAATCTAGACTACTTTCTTGGAGTAATATTCGTCATCCAGTCTATTTTCTTTATGTAATATTCTTAATCCAGACCACTTTCTTAATCTATTATCCTTAATACAGACTATTTTCTTGATCTATCCTTAATCCAGATTATTTTCTTAGGCTATCGGCCATAATCTGAATTTCCTTAATCCAGACCATTTTCTAAATCTATAATCCTTAATTCAGACTGTTTTCTTGATTTATTATTTTCTACTCTATTTACTGCTCCTATTTCCGTTTTGGGAGCTTCTTTGAGTGGGAATTTTACTCATCTATTTCTTGCCACTGCTGATCTCTCTGATGGATTACAAAAAAAAAATCAATAAAATCAAGGCGGAGGCTGAGAGGACGCGGCACCTCTGGGCGTACGCAGACGGAGGACGTGAGTGAGGATGTTGAAGCGGTATCGTTTTCCGTTGAGCGTCAAGGTCATGGACAAATCATCATAATCTATCGCTGCTTGTAATTTACACAGCAGCGTTCGTCCAAACACGAAATCAAACCAGTGGCGCATGTATATCGTGTCCATCTTTCGCAGAGTGTCTGTGCCGCTGCCAAAGTGCAGCAGGACTCGTTTCGGCAGCACAGTCGATTTCCCTGTCCTGCACAGCATCTTGTCCTGACCAGTCTTAGTGATAGAGAATGTTGACGCGTTACCAGTGTTCACCATCACCGTCAGCGGCTCCTCGATGCCTAACGCTCGTGCAGCAAACATGAACGTTTTGCCTTGCGTGTCCAAAGGTTGTCTCCGCCGTAGACGTTTTGGGTGACGCAGGAAGAGGATGCTGCTGTTGTCGGGATGGAACTCCTGCCGCACCTCAGTCTCCAGGAGGCGGCTCATGGACATAACTATTAGGTTGAAGGAGTACTTTCTCACATCCCCCCATACAATGACCGTCATGCGCGTGTTGACCGCCACTTGGCGATGCAGCACCACCACCACCTCGTCCAGCTCGATCACGTCCAATTCCAGCATGCCAGCCCAGGTAAACAGATATTTCTTTACCGTCTCGTGCTTCCCCGTGACGATTCCCAGCTTCTGGGCCAGTGGCAGCCTCATGAGGCTGCATGAGGAGCCGCTGTCAAGCTGGACAAGGCACGCGTGGCCGCGCACGGTCGCAGACACCAGGTTTTGTTCCCCAATATTAAAACGGCACCATCTGCTCACGTTCCTCTCCTTGCTGACTCTCTTGGCATCCACCATCAGCCTCACCACGTCGTCTTTGTACCACCCTCTCATCTTCCATCTCTTGATGCCGTGCTTAACGCATTGACAGCACTCCATCTTCCCCCCCTTTTTTCGTTCTCTTCTGCCCTCCCCCTTGCTCTTCTTTGCCTGCTTCTCGTCGTCCTCCGCGTCCTGCCTCTTCCTCTTCTTGTCCTTCTTCTCATCGTCCTCCGTGTCCTGCCTCTGCCTCTTGTTGTCCTGCTTCACGTCGTCGTCCTTAACCTGCCTCTTCCTCTTCTTGCCCTGCTTCTCGTCTTCCTCCTTAACCTGCCTCTTCCTCTTCTTGTCTTGCTTCTCGTCGTCCTCCTTGACCTGCCTCTTCCTCTTCTTGTCCTGGTTTTTCGTTTCCTCCGTGTCGTGCTTCTTTCTCTTGTCCTGCTTCTCGTCGTCGTCGTTATTCTGCCTCTTCCTCTTGGTGCGGTCCATAATCGGATAAAAACATTCAGTACTCATCGTTTTCTTGTCTTTGATGTCATTCCCGTGACTCTGAATTTTGTGTTTCGTAACCCCTTCAACGCCATCCACTTTCTTATTCTTATTGTGTTTCGAAACTTCTTGCTCACGATTCGCTTTCTTCGTGCGGCTCTCATCTCCTCCCTTGCTTCTTTTGGCGCGATGTTTCATCTCTGCACAGCCTTCAGTGACCGTCTTCTCGTGGCTGGTGCAGTCTTCGAGGTTCTCCAGCGGCCTCTTCTTGTTGTTCTTGGTCAGTTTCTCCTTCCCGTTCCCCTTCTCACCGAGGGTCTCTTGGGCGTCCATTGCTTGTCGTTTCCTCTTGTTGTTGTTGAATCTCGTATTATGGAGTGTTCTGCCAAAATCTTCAGTAGAAAATCCAGGCATTGGACAGTCTTACTGGGAGCCTGTTCGTCTGAGGGTATGGTATACCTTTGCGCCCCCTTCTTGGAGCGCTCAGCAGCTTGGAGCTAAAGACTTCGGCACCCACCAGGCCCACCAATCAGAGGCCTCGATTCTAGAATGTGATAAGGTCTTTAGCCAATCAGATACAAGAATGAAACAAAATATAAAATTAAGATTATTTTTCATTTGCGATACTGATGCACTTTTCAATTAATGATACTGAATCGCTGCAATGAAGACTCCTTTCAAAACCATAGAAGTAATACATTTATATGATTTAGTATATTCAATTCTCTAAATATTAATTTCTATCAGTCAGTTATCTCTGTTATTTGGCTCACAATTCATACATCAGCACCTGTGCACTAATATCGCACTAACATTTGGCGCCACCACGGTCTGACAGCCATTCAGAGGTTTGGAAAATAATAATAATAATAATAATAATAATGATAATAATAATAATAATAATAATAATAATAATAATAATAATAATAATAATAATAATAATAATAATAATAATGTTGTCATGTATTAAAACATGAAATTTGTCTTGTTTGTTTCAGAGGAATAGAAAGTAATTATACAGAATTATCATATATTATCAAATTATCAAATAAAATGCTTTTAGAGTCAGAAAAAATATCAGAAATATCATTGATGTAGAGGAGAAATAATAGAGGTCCAAGCACACTACCTTGTGGTACACCGAGAGTAATTAAGGTTGAAGATGATTTTGCATAACTAAAGGAAGTGTATTGACGCCTGTTGTTAAGTAATCTGTAAACCATGAAAAAATAGGGCCGCGAATTCCATAGTGGTGCATTTTACTAAGGAGAACTTTATGGTTTATTGTATCAAATGCCTTAGCAAAATCAATGAATACTGATAAAACAGAAAACTTCTTGTCAATAGCTGTAAATATGTCATTAGAAAATTTATTCAATGCTTTAAAAGTGCTACAATTTTGTCTAAAACCATACTGCAAAGGATTAAGAATATTTTTGTGTTCTAAGTAATTAATTAAATGTTTTTTTCATTAATGTCTCAAATATTTTGGAAAATATTGTAAGTTGAGAAATTGGTCTATAATTTTTGGGGTCATCATGAGGGGCAGATTTATAAATGGGGGTAATTTTTGCAGTTTTCAACTTGTCAGGGAAAATTCCATTTGTTACAGACTGATTAAAAAGTATTGTTAAAGGGATTGATAAAAGATTAGAGTTACTTTTGATGATGGTAGCCGATATATCATTTATATCAGAGGTTTTGTTTTTAAGAGACTTAATTACTGAATTCATTTCATATGTAGTGATAATGGGAACTACCATGGAATTTGGGTAATTTTCTTTGAGGTAATCTAATGGATTTTTATTTGAGTGAGGAAGTTTGCTCTCCAGATCAGGTGCCATTTTAGAAAAATAATTACTGAAGGCATGTGAGATGTCTAAAGGATCACTTAGTACTTTATTATCATATTGCAATGTCTTGATTGTGTCTTTATTTTGAAAGTTACCTTTTAGTTCATTTATTGCTTGCCAAATTTTCTTCATATTATTTTTAAAGTTTATGAAGATTTGGCGATAATAGTTAGTTTTGGCAGATCGAACAACTTGAGTGAGCTGATTTCTGTACTGTTTAAAAATGTGATGTGAAACTATTCCTAATTTATACATTTTAAATAATTTACATTTATGTTTGATTGAGTTAAGTATTGCACTAGATAACCATGCATTATGAAGTCTTTTAGCTGTTATAAATTTGGTTTTGATAGGAAAGCATTTATTGTAGCATTCATTAACTATATTGTGGAAAAGGTAAAAATTTTCATTTGTATTTGGCAGGACAAGTAGTTCTTCCCAGTTTATGCCTTCTAATTCACTAGTAAATTTGTTATTATTATTGGCATTAATAACTCTGTATGTTATCTTATGTTTAGTATTTGGAAAGGCTTCAATGTTGATATTTATGAATATAGGAAGGTGATCTGATATTGAAAAGTGAATGATACCTGATAGAGAGCGAGGTAGGAAATTAGTCCAGATGTGATCTAGCAGTGAAGGTTGGCCAAGGGCAGAACTATCAGGAAATCTTGTAGGTCTGGATATATGAGGGAAAAAATTAAGTGATTGTAAGGAATTCAGAAACAAATTGGTAGGGAGGTGAGATGAGTGTTCTAGTAAGTTAATGTTGAAGTCACCTATAATGATTGATTTATTATGTCTGAATATGTCGTTATTTAATAACTCATTCATGAAGTTAGTAAATTCATTGACAGCTATGTGTTTGCTGTTGGGCCTGTAAATTACAGAAATGATATATTTAGTGTTCCCTAATTCTAGCTTAGAAGTGCAGATTTCAATGTTTTCATTAATGAAAGAATATAGCATTAGTGGTTCTGCTTTCATATGATTTTTAGTAAAAACAGTGATCCCTCCGTGTTCTCTGACAGTCCTTGTTAAGTGGAATGACTCATCACACACGCACACACACACACACACACACACACACACACACACACACACACACACACACACACACACACACACACACACACACTTCATGCTCTGGCTTATTTCCAGAGAGAGAGAGATAGAGAGAGAGATAGATAGATAGATAGATAGACAGATAGATAGAGAGAGAGAGAGAGAGAGAGAGAGAGAGAGAGAGAGAGAGAGAGAGAGAGAGAGAGAGAGAGAGAGAGAGAGAGAGAGAGAGAGAGAGAGAGAGAGAGAGAGAGAGAGAGAGAGAGAGAGAGAGAGAGAGAGAGAGAGAGAGAGAGAGAGAGAGAGAGAGAGAGAGAGAGATTGATTTTTAGAAAAGTGTTAACTTTTTAGTCCTGTTTTTTACTTGTTGTGTTCTCCTCTTTCTCCTCCTCCTCCTCCTCCTCCTCCTCCTCCTCCTCCTCCTCCTCCTCCTTCTCTTTCTCATTCACCTCTGGGGTTTCCTATCATCCTACGCAACCTCCTCCTCCTTCTCCTCCTCCTCCTCCTTGTGCTCAATGACCTCGTTTCTCATCGTTTCCTGATCTCTTCTACGTACAAGTCCCCCCTCTTCCTCCTCCTCCTCCTCCTCCTCCTGCCTGGCTTCCATGACGTGTAGATGAGATCGTGTGGTTCCTGCGGTGGCCGCAAATTGCCTCTTTAAGGACAAAGTGTTCCTCGCTGGCAGTCTTTCCTTTGTACTCTTCCTCTGCGTTCCTTGCGTATTCCCTTGTATTGCTTTTTTTTTTTTTCCGTGTGGTTTATATATTTGTTTGTAGTTTGTGCTAATTTTTTTTCTTAATTGTCTTCTGTGTTCTATTTTCCTTTTATTGTGTTGATTTTTTGTTATTCTTTTGTATTACTGATTGTTTTCTTGTATTTATTTTTGTCTTATTTTACGTTTCTTTCATTTCTTTATTTTTTTTGTCTACCTGTTTTTATTATTAATCCCTATGTTATTATGTTCATGAAGTAGGATTGCTGTGGTTTCTTTAAAGTTCAGTAAAATACTCGTGTACAACTTTGCATTAAGTAAAAAAAAAAAAAAAAAAGATTCAACAGAGGCGATGGAGTTTTAGCGTTTACTTAAGCGTCCCTGTGTATAACGTGCAAAGCCAACACTCAAGGAAAGACAACTTACCAACATAAGGAAATAAGAGAAGCTGCAAGAAATCATCAGTTTTACAAGTGGCAGTCTCTGTATAAAACATTCTTACCTGCATCCACCTGTCACCCTCATCCATAAATCTGTGTGGTTTTCTTTCAACCTTAACAACCTGATTACTGAGTCCATTACAGTCATCCACCATTGTTGTTGAGATCCAGTGCCTTCTTATCTCTTTCAAATGTACCTGCATGAAGCTTGAACACACTATTTCTCTTCCTGTCCTAATTATTGACCCTAAGGATTTTGTTTGTCACTCTTGTTATATTCCATTCATCCGTTACTGATTACTGTCCTTGAAAATTAATTTCTGCGTATCTTTTTCAAAAACCAAACTTTATCAAGCTTAAATCTATTATTTCTCGCCCTGTTCTGATTACTTCCCCGGAGCAGTATGTTTGTGACACTCGTTATCTGCAACACAAATAGTAAAACATTATACTCTACTCGGTTTAATTTTCGCTTAGTAGAATTGCCCACCAACGTTACTTTGTTATTAGCAGTCAAAGATTTAGAGGCCTAAGAGGATTGGTGGTGCAGTGGTTAGCGCGCCCGACACACAATACTAGGGTCTGGGGTTCGAATCTCCGGCTTGGTGAAGACAATTTGGACGTAAGCCAAGGAGTTGTGACCTTGCACCCCGCCAGTATTGCCGAGACGCCCTGACCCAGAGGGGCGTGGTGGATGGATTACCTCCTCCCCTTCCTCTAACAGCGGGGGAGGAACTTGTCTGGCGTGGAAACAGATTAATTTTCTAGGTTAGTTTTTTTTTTAGAATTATTTTATTTCTTAGGTAGTTTGTTAGGATAAGCTGGAGTTCTTAATTAGCTTGTTAGAATTAGTTTATCTTGTTGGAATTCATTGATTTGTTAGTCAGCTTGTTAGAATTTGTTTATTTCTTAGTTACCTCGTTGGAATTAATTGATTTCTTAGCTTGTTAGAGTTAGTTCATTTCTCAATTAGATTGTTAGAATTTGTTGATTTCTTAGTTAGGTAGTTAGGAATAGTTCTCAAACA
>NW_026973720.1:262500-295000 GCF_035594125.1 Scylla paramamosain
GACAGGTTGGGGATGGAGAGAGAGAGAGAGAGAGAGAGAGAGAGAGAGAGAGAGAGAGAGAGAGAGAGAGAGAGAGAGAGAGAGAGAGAGAGAGAGTGTGTGTGTGTGTGTGTGTGTGTGTGTGTGTGTGTGTGTGTGTGTGTGTGTTTGTCTTTTGAGGCGAGTTACAAATTTTATTGTTCCCCTAAAGAAACCAAGAACGAAAATAATTAAAAAAGCTTGCTTCATGACACTTGTCTCTAATAATGATAACTGTAGTAGTAGTAGTAGTAGTAGTAGTAGTAGTAGTAGTAGTAGTATACCTAACAGTGCCTGATTCGTGGTACGGTAATGGACCTCGTTTCTTCTCGACTTTTTTTTTTATCAAGCTGTATCAAGCTGTACTGACAGGCAAGGTTGTTATCAAGGATGTTTCTATGACTGCATTGATAATTTAACAAGAATTCTGGCCATTCACTGAAGAAGCCACCAGTTAGAACACGACTGTTTATCTCTGTGCCCTTTGAAAATATTCTGCGTGAGAGAAGGAAGTGTTTCAGAATACGAACCAGTATCACACACACACACACACACACACACACACTGTCGTCTCATTATTACCAGCTGAGTGTGTCTTGTGGCGGGGCTCAGAAGGAAGGGACACAAAGGGTCGTCTATAATGGAGTGAACATAAAAGCAAGTCACACAATCCCTTTCATTCCTCATAGTAATTAAATAACGCTAACAACATTTACCACCTTTGTCTTTGTCTCACGATAAACAACAACAACCACTGATACTTTCTTGTACGTGGAAAATTATAATCACATTGTGTTGACATTTTCCTGTTTATTTCCTCGTTCTTTTTATTTATTTATTTCGTTTCCTCTTTCCTCGTCTTTTCCTTCACTTTTGTCTCGTGTTCCTATTTTTCACTTCCGTTGCTTCTTCCTTTCCTTTTCCTTGTTCCTTTTTTCCTTGTCTTTTTCTTTCTCTCATGCGTCGTGTTTCTATTGTTTATCTCCTTTGTCTCTTTTTTTTTTTCTCGTTCGTACATTCTTTCCTTCTCCTGTGTCTCTTTTTTCTATTTCCCTCGTCCTTGTTTTTTTTTTCTTGCTTGTGTCTTGTCTCTTGTGTTTCATTGTTTTGTGTGTGTGTGTGTGTGTGTGTGTGTGTGTGTGTGTGTTTTTCTCAACCTCTCTATTTTTGTTTCTTGGTTTGTGCGTCAACAACAGTTTGCAGGAATGACTGAAGTTCGGCGTCGCAAAAGTGTTTCGTGGTTCGGTCGTGTGGAGAAAACCAAGGCTCGTGTTTTCAAAAGCTGTGGAATCTCATAAACTTTCGAAGCGTCAAAGGGAGAGAAAAATAATCTTTCTCACGAGTGTTTTCCAAATGATGACGAAGAGTTCTTGTTACACTATCACAAAAATAATGAAAATAACATCGAAACCGCCCGGTAATTTTCATGATAGAGATTAAAACTAGTGAAGGCTGAATCGTTTGAGAATGGACTTGGTTAAGATGGCTGAGCTGGGAGAGAGTTACACTATACTGGGCACCACTTGATGTTCTCGGACAGCTGGAAGAACTTGCACACTTTGTAAGTATATATGTGGTAGACACAGGAAACCGTTCATGCGGGATGGCCCACGAAGCACTGAGATGCGTAAAAGTAGCAACAATATACAGCACATACAAATCTATACAACAGCCAAAAATCCACACGGCGCAACACAACACAAATTATTTCCAGAGACAAAATTGTGATCATTGTCAGCCTTGTCAGTGCAGCTTCCACGGTTTTGTTGTCGCGCAGAGAATGTGGTGGCGGGAACTACGCGGCGAGGAGGAGCACGGCTGGTACTTAATGTTCTGGTGAAAGGCGACGGACGTGTTTATCCTCTTATTGTTAAAGCTTCCCTCCTTTTTCTTAGTGATGCTGGAAAGCTGCCCAGACCTGCTCCTTACAGGCTGCTTGTGGCTGTCTTCTTGTTCGTCTTTCTGTTTTTTCTTTCTTCCTTTCTGTCTGTCTGTCTGTCTGTCTGTTTGTTTGTATGTATGTATATATGTATCTATGTATATCTGTCTTTATGTCTGGATGTCTGTTTATTTTACCGTCCCTATATGGTTATTTCTCTCTCTCTCTCTCTCTCTCTCTCTCTCTCTCTCTCTCTCTCTCTCTCTCTCTCTCTCTCTCTCTCTCTCTCTCTAGCACACACACACACACACACACACACACACACACACACACACACACACACACACACACACACACACACACACACACACACACACACTACAAATATCACAGAGATTGACTTAAAAAACACGTCAGGAAATCTCACGTGGAAAATGGCGGAAGTGTCTTTGGCCTGAAGGTTGCCTCACTCCAACACTCAGAGGCGATGGTACTTTCTCCCACTTCCCCTGTGATGGTTTAGGCGGCAAGAAGGAAATTTGACGGAGTTTGCACCCTGTGACCCGCCATTTGTTACCTCTCAAGTCTCTTCTTCTTCCACCTAATCAAAATAATGGTTTCTAAATGCTCCTTTGAAGTGTTTTTCGTCTCATTTTGCCGATGCGTTTGTTAATTAGGTTCTCATTCTTTTTCCTCTATTTTTCTTCGTGGTTTCCTTATGGCTGTAATTTTTTTCCTCTGTAATTTTCTCTACAAAGAGGCAAATAAATGCAAGGCCAGTCTTTTTCTTGCTTTCTCTATTACGTCATTACTTTGTTTCTATTTACAGAGGTGAATGTATTTCTCATTACTTCTCATACTTACTCAGGGCGCAGATGAACTGAGCTGCCACTCTTTCCTTCTTAGTTTCTCTGTGCACAGGTGAATGCAGCCCTTTCTCTTTATTTTCTTACCTTATCTATGCACAGGTAAAGACAACATTCACTATTTACTTTCTTTCTTTATGGCAGTTCAATGTATGTCATTTTTGTCTCACTCTTTCTATGAATTACCTCCTCACTCGCTCTCTTATCTTACCTTCTCCAGGAACGAAGATGAGTGTTTGTCATAATGCTCACGATGGTCACTTATTTTACTTTCCAGCGTAAAGTAATCCGCTCGTTGTTTACACGTAACAGTTGTGGCAGCGAAGGGCGAGAGTTTTATCGAGAAAGAAAGAATGAAGATTGAAGAATTTTCACAGTGTTCCAGTATCATAGCAGCGTTTTGCTTTTTATCGTAAAGTAACCCGCATCTGTTTGGCGTTTATAGGTGATAATTATGACATTGAAGTGTTACTGTAGAAGAATTATAGAGAAGACGAGAGGGAAGGTTGAATGTACATAAGAACATAAGAACATAAGAAATAAGGGAAGCTGCAAGAAGCGACCAGGCTTACACGTGGCAGTCCCTGTATGAAACACTCCTACCTATTTCCATCTGTTATCCCCATCCATAAACTTGTCTAATCTTCTCTTAAAGCTCTCTAGTGTCCTAGCACTAACTACATGATTACTGAGTCCGTTCCACTCATCTATCACTCTATTTGAGAACCAATTTTTTCCTATCTCCTTCCTAAACCTAAATTTTTCAAGCTTGAACCCGTTATTTCTTGTTCTACCCTGGTTGCTGATCCTAAGAATTTTGCTTACATCTCCCTTGTTATAACCCTTATACCACTTAAAGACTTCTATCAGGTCCCCTCTTAACCTACGTCTCTCTAGAGAATGTAAATTTAACCGCTTCAACCTCGCTTCGTAAGGAATACTCCTCATCCCCTGTATCCTTTTAGTCATTCTCCTCTGTACTGATTCTAATAGACCTATATCTTTCCTGTAATGTGGGGACCAGAACTGCACAGCGTAGTCTAGATGAGGTCTGACCAGCGCCAAGTATAACTTTAATATTACTTCCGGCCTTCTACTTTTAACACTCCTAAAAATGAATCCTAGTACCCTATTTGCCTTGTTTCTGGCTTCTATGCATTGTTTCCCTAGACGGAGTTCAGAGCTAACTATAACTCCTAAATCTTTCTCGTACCCTGTACCTACGCTAAGCACTTTGCATTTATTGATATTAAATTGCATTTGCCATCTATCCGTCCATTCATTCATTCTATCTAAGTCTGTCTGCAAGGCGATGGCATCCGCTTCTGACCTAATTAATCTACCTATCTTTGTGTCATCCGCAAATTTACTAACATCGCTACTAATTCCACTATCCAAGTCATTGATATATATTAGAAATAATAATGGCCCTAATACTGATCCCTGTGGCACCCCACTAATGACATGACCCCACTCGGATTTCGAGCCGTTTATTAGCACTCTCTGTCGCCTGTTACCAAGCCATGACCCTATCCAACCTAACATCTTCCCATCTATCCCGTGCGCCCTAACCTTTCTCAGGAGCCTTTGATGGGGCACCTTGTCGAATGCTTTACTAAAGTCCAGATATAAGATATCATAACTATCACCATTATCTACTGCCTCGTACACCTTACTGTAAAAACTTAACAAGTTTGTCAGGCAAGACTTCCCCTTCGTGAAGCCATGCTGTGACTGATTTATCAAGTTATGTTTGTCTAAATGTTCCCTAATGTTCCTGGCTATGTACCAAGAATATTCACCGTATTGTAGCATCATGGCCACGTTTTGCTATCCAACGTAAAATAACCCGCGTCATTTTGGTGTTTATAGGTGATAATCATTGCATCGAGGGACACAAATAGGAGAATTATCGAGGAGACCAGAGGGAAGGTTGAAGTGTAAATATATCAAACATATTCACCGTATTCCCGCATCAGGAGTGCGACCTGGTCACATTCAGGCAGTCATATCTCACCTAATTCCATCGACTACATGAATCTTGCGAGGAGGGGAAATCTTCACGACACACATTCTCTGTATGCATGAATTTCAATCTCCAAATTTTCATCTTTACCAGCCGCTCCAGGTGTCGTGTTTCCTGAGCTGGTGACAAGTCTTAGGCCTCGCTGTCCTCTCTGACCTTGAACACCAGGAAAGGCGCCTTGCTCGTACCCTGGACCGCTTTGGGTGTGTTCACTACTATGTTTGTCTTCACGTTTAATTGCCTGCTGAGTTCATTCGGTTCAGCTTATTTCTTCTGGGTTCATGTAAACGTTATTTTTTATTTCGTCCGTTTTTTTTATTTATTTATTTTTTGTTTATTTATTTATTTTGTTTTCTGTCCTATCATGCCTGTGCTGTCTTTCGATCCACTACAGAGGAAGTATTTGTGACAATCTTCTTACCGTCCAAGGCTTTACTTTGATTTTCCGGGTTTTAATGTAAGAATGTCTTTGGTCAAGGGCAAAAAACTGTTAGAAAAAAGCAAGATGCCAGACCGTAGAGGAGACAACACAAAGACAAGCTCATAATTACCTAGAATTAACTAGTATTACTTTGCCAACAAGTATCATCTTCGCCAGGCACATCACAGAGCCGTGTGTCTCCAGCAGGAGGGCGTACATTGATTGCCACGCTCTTTATCTCACCTTAAAGCTGGGAAGTCTGAGTGTAACTCTGCTCTGTCACAATGGTGGTGTCACAGTGAAAGAGGCGACTCAAGGAAGGGATCTTGTTGCCTGTTCTCGCTGCCTCCGCCAGCCATCGCACCGAATCTGTTATGCAAGTCGCTGGGATTCATTAGTGCATTCACTGGAAATGTTAAAATCTTTTCCTGTTACCTTTTCACTTCCGGGAGGGTCGGGAAACTTATTTTATTTTACTTTATTTTATTTTATTCTATTTTATTTATTTATTTATTTATTTATTTATTTATTTTTGTTGGCCTTCTGAGGACGACTGTTGAAGCCAGGACTGATAGCACTGCTACAGGCTCATCACTCGCCAGCATTATTCTCGATTAACGTGATAAATGTATTGATGATATTATGTTGCTGTTTATTGCAAGAAAGTCTTCCAGTGACAGTCATATTCTGAGTATGATTGTCTTTGCTCTAATGTTTGAGTTAGGTACGTTTTTTTCTTAATTTGTAAATACCAACGTTATCATACGAAATATAATAAATACACCAGCAAATTATACTAACTAAAATATATATCAATGACTTGGATAGTGGAATTAGCAGTGATGTTAGTAAATTTGCGGATGACACAAAGATAGGTAGATTAATTATGCCAGAATCGGATGCCATCGCCTTGTAGGGAGATTTAGAAAGGATGAATAAATGGACGGACAGATGGCAAATGCAGCTTAATATCAGTAAATGCAAAGTGCTTAGCGTAGGTAGAGGAAACCCACACAATAGGTACACATTAAACAACCAAACTCTGGTAGGTACAGGGTACGAGAAAGATTTAGGAGTTATAGTTAGCTCTGAATTCCGTCTAGGGAAACAATGCATAGAAGCCAGAAACAAGGCAAATAGGGTACTAGGATTAATTTTTAGGAGTGTTAAAAGTAGAAGGCCGGAAGTAATATTAAAGTTACACTTAGCGCTGGTCAGACCTCATCTAGACTACGCAGTGCTGTTCTGGTCCCCACATTACAGGAAAGATATAGGTCTATTAGAATCAGTACAGAGGATACAGGGAATGAGGAGTATTCCTTACGAGGCGAGGTTGAAGCTGTTAAATCTACATTCTTTAGAGAGACGTAGGTTAAGAAGGGACCTGATAGAAGTCTTTAAGTGGGATAAGGGTTATAACAAGGGGAATGTAAGCAAAATTCTTAGGATCAGCATCCAGGGAACAAGAAATAACGGGTTCAAGCTTGAAAAATTTAGGTTTAACAAAGAGATAAGAAGAAATTGGTTCTCAAATAGAGTGGTAGATGAGTGGAACGGACTCAGTAATCATGTTGTTAGTGCTAAGACATTAGGGAGCTTAAAGAGAAGATTAGACGGGTTTATGGATGGGGATGATAGGTGGAAATAGGTAGGTATATTTCATACAGGGACTGCCACGTGTAAGCCTGGTCGCTTCTTGCAGCTTCCCCTATTTCTTATGTTCTTATGTTCTTAATGTAGTAATTATTGTGGAGATCGAAACTTCATTTGACTTTATTGTTTATTCATTGTTTGCAATCATTCATGAGTCTGAAAATGAAGTGAAGATGTCAGTGGCAGGCGCAGTGATAGATATCATTATTTACTGTTAATAAAAAGAGTATTGTTAAATGGCAGTGATGTTCCCTCTAAGGACTATATTTCCAAACTCTTATACGCCACAACTCCACTACTTTCAAAGGACTCTACAGAGACGAATTTATAAGAGCTTTTTTATATTTATATTTATAGTGACATATTAACACAATTTCCACACTATTAACAGAAGAAATGCTTCATAATACAGCTAATCATCTTTGTAGCCTTTGAAAATAGTTGTGATGAAGTTAGGTGGGTTTTTAAGAGTGTTTTATGGTATGAGTGACAGATTAACAAGATTTCTGCATTGCTGACACGATAAACTCTTGGGAACATGGTAATCATCTCTGTGGTCTTTGAAAATACTCGTCGTGAAGTTACATTGGCTTTTAAGAGTGTTTTATATAGTACTAGTGACAGATTAACGAGATACATTACTGACACGAGAAACACTCTTGGGAACATGGTAGTCATCTCTGTGGCCTTGGAAAATACTCATGGTAAGAGAGTGAAGCGTTGCAGTGTGTTAACTTAGAGTTTGAATTAGTATTGCTAAGGCATGTCTTTATATTGATAATAGCATGACGTGTACTGAAACATTAATACGTAACTGGCATAAACATTTCTTACAGTGGCTAATTAATGATAACTTTTGAATCAGAAACAGGAACGTAAATGAGTCTTGCTCCTCCTCCTGTTTTTTTTTTTCTTCTACTACTACTAACTACTACTACTACTACTACTACTACTACTACTACTATTACAGGGATGCTCTAAACATATTCATTACAGAGATACGCTAAATATATCTATTACATCTTAACACATCCTTGCGAAGCCTGAACACAACAGTCACAGCGAGAGGTTGACTCCTCCGCCCTGATCCGACAGCCAGCCGCCGAGTTACTGTTTACGGAATGAAGGTTTTCACTAAACGTCCCGCCTGATGGTTTTATTCCCTCGTAAAGGAGGTCATCGCTCGCTGCGCCGCTTAATGCATCACCAAGCCTGTCTCGCTCAAGGTTAGAGCTGCGGAACTATCAGAATTAGTCTTACCACTTCTTAACCCTCAGTCTTTGGTTGTCTTGACTTGATCTAACCTAACATAGTAACTAGTAACTCCACTATTAAAGCCGCGGTGCATTATTGTTAGACTTCGTAATTATCAACTCAGAGTCTTTAGTTATCTATTGTGATGTTATGTAACCTGGCTAATACCTCCACTATCAAAGGTGTTGTGTGTCAGTGTTAGTCTAAGTGCTTTCTATCCTTGAATCTTGAGTACTTTGGAAGTGACAGGTATAGATAGGTGGGTTTGTTGCATACAGGGACCGCCACGTGTAGGCCTGATGGCTTCTTGCAGCTTCCCCTTATTTTATTGTGCTCTTTCTTTTGTTCTAATCTTAACACACACACACGCTCTCTCTCTCTCTCTCTCTCTCTCTCTCTCTCTCTCTCTCTCTCTCTCTCTCTCTCTCTCTCTCTCTCTCTCTCTCTCTCTCTCTCTCTCCACTAAATGAATCAAATGAAATGCACAAAAGCTGTCAAGTATTTGCCGCCCAACACAGGAATCGCCGTCAGCAGGTGGCGGCGCCTGTGGTGGGGATGCGGGGTAGACGGAACGGCTTCAACTTTGTCCCAGCCGTAATTGGTTGGGTGAGAAATAGCAGTATTGCCCGCTAACTGGGCCGCTGTATGACTTCATGAGATAACATGGATCCGTCACCGCCACCACCACCACCACCACCACCACCACCGCTGTATGACTTCAGTGGTTGGTTCACGAGATAACATGGATCCGTCACCGCCACCACCACCACCACCACCACCATCAATAGCGCTAGCATCGCCACTAGTGATATGCTTGTTTAGCCCAGTTTTCTTCTGATTAATACGTAGACGGGGTGTTTATTAACTAAATATTAACTAAATGGATCTCGTTTGACATTTCATAGTTAATTTTATAGTCCCTAACGTGGAATAAATACACAGATGCATTTCAACAGAGATTATCTGAATTCATACTCTACATTACATGAAAGGAACCGTGCAGTTACAACGTAAGAGATCTGGAGCCATGACCCTTGAGTCCGTGACGTGAAATGAATACCTAGATGGAACTCAGCAATTAAGAGCCTTTGATTTCATGCTTTGTAACGTTCAATATCGCCCACGTGCTTGCCGGGACGGACACGCGCAGCTACAGAGTGAGGTGCTTAGCCAATAATGAACCTTTAGCTCCAAATTTGTATTTTGTTGTGTGAGATGTGATTTCGTGTTCGCTAAAGCTTAATATCATCCACGTTCTCACGATTTCCTTTTACTCTTACTTTTTTTTTCTTTTTTCATGTAGTTGCTGCTCTGGCCAAGGACAACGGAAACTGTTAAAAAAAAAATACTAAAAATGTCAAATCCTAAAAGTGTCAGTCACGTAACAAGTCGCAGAGTTAAACATTGAGACAAACAGCGAATAAAAAACCTTCCAATCCCTCACGTGAAGCTGATACGTAGACAGATTCCACTAATTAAGGTACCTGACCTCATACTCTCCAACACTCAGCATCATCAAGTGTTTACGAGGAAGGAAAGGTGCAGGTGTCGTCTCCAGTGAAGAAAACGTTCCATTGCAATTTCTCTCCCTGCTGTTTCCTTTTGCTGTATCTCTGAGTGGATAATCGCCGTCCAGTGTCAGCGTTCTTTCGTGACGTCCATGTAACGTTAACTATGACCTAAGAGTAATCAACCATCCAACCAGTAGTTCCGTTTTTTTGCCTCACACACACACACACACACACACACACACACACACACACACACACACACACACACACACACACACACACACACACACACACACATATACAACAACAACAACAACAACAACAACAACAAGGCACGGCGCCTCAAACATTTATTCTCAGGTGTGTATCAGAAACGCTTTGCTTTCACACCACGACTATTTTCAAGGTCATAGAGATGATGACCCGGGTTTTCAAGCTTGTTTCTTCTCTTAGTAATGTAAAAGTGTTCTTAATCTGTCAGTATAACCTTAAAAACCCTTGAAACTCGTGTCACTTCATGAGAGAGCAAAGTTGCCAGGCTGTTGGGAGACAACGGGAAACCAACAACACGAACAAAACAATTTTTTTTTTTTACCCAATTCTTGTTTACATCCAAAACTTATGTGGTATGTGTTTTGAAAAGCAAGCGCAATTAAAAGGCGCGAAAATTGAGGATTTGAGTGTGCGGGGGGTAGGAGGGAAGGGAGAAAGGTGACGTGCCTTGCAGTACTGAGACACACACACACACACACACACACACACACACACAAATAGGGCAGTTAGATATTTACACACACACACACACACACACACACACACACACACACACACACACACACACACAGGGCAGTTATACACTTAAACGCGCGCGCACACACACACACACACACACACACACACACACGGCAATTGTACACTTAAACGCGCGTGCACACACACACACACAGAAACAGGACAGTTACACACACACACACACACCACGTTATCCTTGCCGCCCAGCCCTGCCGAGTCCTGCCGAGCCCAGCCCAGCCCTGTCTCTGCTATGGTAACAGTCTCTCCCCGTCAATATTTAGCGTAAATTTCAGGATTTCCAGCAGTTTCCAGGTGTTTTCTAGACTCGGGATATATAGTACTAGGAAAGGGAAGAAAGGTGAAGGGTAGAGGAAGAGTATGCAGGGTAGAAAAGGGAAGAGGTACTGAGGAAAGGAGGAAAAAAAAAAAAAAAAAATTCGGCGCGGTATCATTATTCTTTCCTTTCTACTGATGGAGTTAGCATTGTTTTGATATTTGATTTATTATTAGGAAACTATAACAAGTAATGACACATAATAAAATCCAGTCTAGATGTGTTTTTGTTTGTCGAAAATAAACCGGTTCGTCATTTTATATATTTTTACATTTTTTTTTCTTAATTAGCACGCCTAGGATTGTATTGGTATTGGATTTAAGACTTAACAAATATAAGAAACATGTACCAAGTAATAATATTCAATAAAATCTAGTGTAGCGATGCGTATTTTCAAATTTAACATACATCCGTTGCTAAAAATGAAAAACTATTTTCTTTATACGACGAGCAATTCGTGTTTTTTTTTTTATTTGTCTGGAAAGGAAAAAAAAATTGTGTTCAGAATATATAATAGGATTTAGTTTGGCTGTGTTTTGTTTCTAGATATTATAATGTTTTTGTAGCACCGTTCGTAAATAATACAGATTTTGGGGGGATATTTCGTTATTATTACTGAGTTCGGTAATCTTTTTATATTTTGGGTATTAGCTGAAGTAAACGGCGAGTCAGAATTTGTAGTGCATTCCAGTCTGGGCGTCTTCTTTCTTCTCGCGATTTTCAAAGTGAATTACGTTACGTAAATATAGGTGCAGTCCCGTTCAGAGCGTTTCGTCTCGTCTACCACCAACACAATCAGGACCCAGACCGAGACCTTCCCTCCTACCAGTCTGTCTCTCTTCGTCAACATTTCCCTCATTTTCCAGGGTTTTCCGGCCCAAGTATGAAATGCGTAGATTGCTGTAGTGGGAAAAGGAAAAAAAGTGAGGAATAGAGGAGGAAGAGGAAGAAGGAAGGAAGAATGAAGGGAAGTAACGGTGGAGTGATGGTGGTAGTAATAGTAGTAGTAGTAGTAGTAGTAGTAGTAGTGGGAAGAGGAGGATGAGGAGGAGGACGAAAAGAAGAAAATGACGAATAGGAGAGGAGAAAAAAGGAAGGAGGAATGAAGGGGACGCAAATGATTGTGTGGTGTGGTGGTGTGGTATGGTGGTGTGGTGTAGCGAAGCATTCATGAATTAAGGGTGGAGGAGGCGCACCTGCAGGCGCAGGCTGGCAGGGCGGCAGGGGGCGCCTGGCCCTGCCTTGTGCTGTGTTGTGAAGACGGAAAGCCGCTGAGTGTGAGATGGAATACTTAACTTTCCTTTCTTTTATGATGGGTTGCTAAAAGCTGATTCTTGTGGTGGAGGAGGACATGTTTAAGTGCTGTAGAGACAGTGAATGGCGTTGAATTACAGGTATATTTTGGAAAAGATAGATGTGTCAGAGGTGAAAATAAGCCTATGGTCAGTATGAGAGTTTCCAAGGGAAGCGGCTCACAAACAAACAAACAGTACTTCATTGTTGAGACATAAATGATGCACGCCTTTCTCTCACGATCTGAGAACTCCGTGTGGAGGCGCGCCAAAACATTATTATTTAACCACACACACACACACACACACACACACACACACACACACACACACACACACACACACACACACACACACAGCAAGCTGGCGCTGCTTGGACATTCAATTCGTGAGCCACTTTGCGCGCCTCGCCCAGTGGTCGCGGGAATTTCATCAAGCGCCTCGTGGGCAGCAGTGTGAGCGGCACGCGAGGCCAGGCTCTGTGTGCCGCCGTGCGCCTTGCTCGCCTGGCATTTCTTTTGTCAGGTACTTGGCATCGATAGTGTTGTCAGTAATTCCATAATGTGCAGCATTTGGTCTGTCTCAAGTAACAAAATAATGAAATGGAATGTGTTTGAAGAGCACTGCGGTCTTGGCTCTTACACTTTTCAGTAGAAAGCATTATTGCATGAAGTGTTATGTATGAACAGCCCGACATGGCAATAATTATTGCAGCGATAATTTATAATCTGGATTTTTATAGTCCACGCCTCGGACATTTCTGGATAATTATGAATTGTCCCCATTTAGACAGTGATGCTGTGACCTGTGTAGGAACGAGCGGTGTCCTCGTGTTCTTGGTTTTGTAACAGTCTCCTTGTCTCTGCGGCTGTTGTCGGTGACTCTTTTCTCTGTCTGTTTATTGGATTGTTTATGCGTGTTTCTCTGGGGGTCTACCCTTCTTCCGTTTTGGTGTCCTTGACTGACTGGCTGCCTGTCTCCTGCTCGATGACTGGATGACTCTTTCTGTCCACTTGGTCATCCATTTGTTTCCGCAATTGTCTTCTTTTCTTTCTCTCTCTCTGGTTGGCTGTTTTTTTTTTTTTCTGGGTATTTGTCTCTCTGTTTGCATATCTAGCAGCATATATAAGCAACCCCTAAGATAGTCTTGACGATACATATGACATGAATTCCCAAGTCAGGCCATCATGTCATCATCTCCTGTAATGGAAATTGAAGGAGAACAAACATTTATTGTTTGCCTTGTGTATGGACAAAAAATATAGCGGCAAAGTTTATTTTGATTTATTTTATTTTTTTCATGTGACAGAAAATATCAGTAGATCACACACACACACACACACACACACACACACACACACACACACACACACACGCATGAGAGAGAGAATCGTCACATCAGTTCCATAACACACACACACGAGAGAGAGAGAGAGAGAGAGAGAGAGAGAGAGAGAGAGAGAGAGAGAGAGAGAGAGAGAGAGAGAGAGAGAGAGAGAGAGAGAATCGCCACATCAGTTCCAAAACACTGCTATACTTCGTCAAAATTTATGGCAACTCCCTCCTTTTCCTCCTCCTCCTCCTCCTCCTCCTCCTCCTCCTCCTCTTTGTCGTCCTCCATTTGTATATAGAGTTGGTTGTGAGTTTTTGCATGGTGCAGTGTACATGTTCCCCGGTGCGTTCAAGTGGTAGATGGGGAGGAGCCTTCTGCTGTATTGCCCTTCATGCTTCCTTCTCCTTGTACTGAGAGAGATGGACCGTCAATGGAATGTTACCGTTAATATACATAGGACCAGTTACGTTATTGTCATACTCTTCCTCTTCCTCCTCCTCTTCCTCTTTCTCTTTCTCTTCTTTCTCCTCTTGTTCCTTCTGCATGTGTGAAGGCGTGACCTGACCTCCTCTTCCACCCTTTTTTTCCCTCCTTAGGTGACCTATCTGCCGCAGTGCGTAGCTGTCAGGTCATTCTGTGTGTGTGTGTGTGTGTGTGTGTGTGTGTGTGTTTTATTTGTTTGTTTACTCCTCGTATTTCTTCCTCTTCTTGTTCTTCTTCTTGTTCTTCTTCTTGTTCTTCTTCTTGTTCTTGTTCTTCTTCTTCTTCTTCTTCTTCTTCTTCTTCTTCTTCTTCTTCTTCTTCTTCTTCTTCTTCTTCTTCTTCTTCTTCTTCTTCTTCTTCTTCTTCTTCTTCTTCTTCTTCTTCTTCTTCTCTACGTTCCTTACATTTATTTTCCTTGTCTTCTCTCTCTCTCTCTCTCTCTCTCTCTCTCTCTCTCTCTCTCTCTCTCTCTCTCTCTCTCTCTCTCTCTCTCTCTCTCTCTCTCTCTCTCTCTCTCTCTCTCTCTCTCTCTCTCTCTCTCTCTCTCTCTCTCTCTCTCTCTCTCTCTCTCTCACTGTTGCTCTCTTCCTCCATTCCCTCTCTACCTTTCCACACATATTATCTTTTGTTCCTCTTCTTCTGTTTCCTTATCAATCACCTCTCTTCCTTTCTCTGCTCGACTGATTTTTTCCTTACTTTTCGCGCCTGCGCGCGTACGACTAAACGAATTAACGTAAAAAAAAAGATTGGTGAAAGTAATTGAGTTAGCATTTTTTTTTTTTTATGGTTGTAAGTGTGTGTGTGTGTGTGTGTGTGTGTGTGTGTGTGTGTGTGTGTGTGTGTGTGTGTGAGAGTGCTGTGTTTGATAGGCATCGCTCCAGTCCTTGCTTGTGTGAGTAACTGCCTGCATTTGTATACCAGTCCGTGATGCTTTGTTTGTCAGAATAATCAGGACTTCGTGTGCGACCTTAAAAAAAATTGTACCTGTTTTGAAATGTGTACTGTACTGGAATGTTACTGGTAATTTTTTGCGCCACTGTAAAGGCACTTGCAATATGGCTAATTTACGTCTTAATGGTGTCGGCACTTTATTTCAAGTACTTTTAAGTGGCTCTACTGAAAGTTATTGGGTGTTATTGGCTGTTTACATGATTCTAGTGATATTAAACAAGGATTCTGCATCGCCAATAGTAAAAACATACAAGAACCCGACTATTCATCTGTGACCTTGGAAAAATGTTCCTGATGAGAGCCAATAGTTTCAAAGTAGCGGTCATGGTGTGAAGTACGTCATGCTGAAATTATAACGCTATTTATGATCGAAATTAGACGTTATTTATCATTATTTCGTTTTGTTCTAGGATGTTTGAGAGTCGTTGTCGTTAAGTGGCGGAAATTAAGAGAACGTGATTTTCTTTGCATGCTTGATTGGGAGATCCTTTTGTTACGAAAGATACAAGCGTTGCACTGTGTATAGACGTCCCCCTGCTGTGTGTTTGTGTGGTGTGTACGTATACTGATCAGAAGATATTGTGGAACCACTATAACACACACACACACACACACACATACACACATATAGACACACACAGACACACACACACACACACACACACACACACACACACACACACACACACACACACACACACACACACACACACACACACACACACACACACACACACACACACACACACACACACACACACACACACACACACACACACACACACACATACATACACACGCACACACACACACACACATAGACACACACACACACACACACACACACACACACACACACACACACACACACACACACACACACACACACACACACACGGATTCAGGGTCATAAGTGAAGTAATCTCCTGCACTTCCATTACGTTTCGTCCTTTCCCTCTATGTTAAGTCCTCTGATCTGCTGTCCTTACTGAACTTAATAACCGACAGACTCTAGAAGTCTAGATCATGAGACATTTAACTGATGAAAACACAGAACAATGGAAGTAAGAATTGCGGAAGCTACTCAACTTTTGGTCCCGACAATGCGTAGACAAATATCCATACACACATGTAGGTGCCCCCGCCAAGGCCAAAATAAAAAAAAAAACAGACGCGAATATAATAACATTAGCACGAGAATTATGCGTCTGATTAGTGGAACCCAAGCTTATTAACCTTGATTTGCATAATGGGAATGATTACACCTGGATTACATGTCGCTCCATTAGGCGGCAAGGTAAACAGGTGACGCGTTTCATAGTCACCGCCGGTTAATGAATCATGACTTTTTCTATCCGTTGCTGGAAAAGAGAATCATTTGCTGCGAGTTTTGCGGAGGCTTGCAATGGCTGGGAATAATGTATTGATGTGCCCCGCTGCTGTGTGCGGCTATGTGCAGGCGTCTGAATGCGCAGCTATTGTTGATGTGGGAAGTGTTGATACATTCACCGCTGCCCTTGTCACCAGCACCAGAACTGCTAGTACCATCACCATCACCGCCCTCTTTATCACCACTGCATCACCACCGTCACCATCTGCATCATCACCACTACCACCTGTTTTGTCATCATCAGCGTCTCCAGCATTACCGTCGTCTCTCTCACCACTGCCACCACATCCCCACCATCAGCACAGCCATCACCACCGCCTCCACTCACATTAACAGCACGGCAAATTATTCTAATGCTGCCATCACTAATATTATTACCACAGCCACCATCACCACCACTGGCACTAAACAAACCAATAATTTTGTAAAACAAACCAAAAATTTTGTTTCCACCTCTACTACTACTACTACTACTACTACTACTACTGACGCCGCCGCTGTTGCTGCTGTTGCTGCTGCTGCATTGTATTAAGCCAACACTGGCAATAATACCTTTGTAGTCACAACTAACACTCGTACGGGCAACACACAGCCATTACTAACACCACCATCACCACCACCACGACTACCACTACCACCACCACCACCGTCATCAGCAGTACTAGAAATATTAAATTAACAGTAATAATAGCACTAAAGTCGCAATCATCACCACCACCACCGATACTTGCGTCACCACCACCACCACCACCATTACCATTACTGCTACTACAACCACCACCACCACCACCGATACTTGCGTCACCACCACCACCACCACCATTACCATTACTGCTACTACAACCACCACCACCACCACCGATACTTGCGTCACCACCACCATCACCACCATTACCATTACTGCTACTACAACTACCACCACCACCACCACTACTACTATTATATTCACATTGACCATGGGCGAATTTCAATCTATCATGACTGTGTGTGTGTGTGTGTGTGTGTGTGTGTGTGTGTGTGTGTGTGTGTTAGCAATGGAAACAGTTTCGTTATTTTAGAAATATATGTTCACAATTAACATAGCCTTTCGGAAATATAGAAATACATTTTCCATTACTAACGCCTTATCCCTTCTCTCCCTCACACACACACACACACACACACACAGTGAAGACTGAAATGCGGGCGCGACTGAACAGACTCGTGGTTCCCTGATTACATTTTCACAGAGCAGGATGTTGTGTGTATGAAAAGTTAAAATCCTCTACTTTTTTTACTCATCGCCGGATATTTATTTTTTTTACCTGGATCCATTCTTAACATTTTCTAATAATCCGCATCAGTTCGAAAAAAGCTGAAAATAAAAATCCAGTTGATGTGTTGCTTTCTTTCCTCTCTGAGTTATTTGCTTAATGCCGCCTGCATGTTATTTCTCTTTAGGTTTTTTTCCATTTTCTTCCTCACTCGGTTTCGTTTCGTGTGTTCAGGTTAATTCGATTTGCCTGAAAGGTGGGAGGGATTGGCTGTGTGTGTGTGTGTGTGTGTGTGTGTGTGTGTGTGTGTGTGTGTGTGTGTGTGTGTGTGTGTGTGTGTGTGTGTGTGTGTGTGTGTGTGTGTGTGTGTGTGTGTGTGTGTGTGTGTGTGTGTGTGTGTGTGTGTGTTTCTCTATTTATCCTCCTTTTCCTCTTTATACTGTGTGCCTTTTCCTCCTTTCTCTTCGTTTCTGTAGGGCTCTCAGCCTAGGCTCCTAGCCCAGTACCTCCTCCCTTCCTTGCCCGACCGAAGAAAACGGGAGTGAATGAAAAACGGGCATAAAACTCAACTAAAACCAAAACGGATTGTGGTGGAACCGAACGAGACTTTAGATGACTAGAGAGAGAGAGAGAGAGAGAGAGAGAGAGAGAGAGAGAGAGAGAGAGAGAAATTGTATTGTCATCTATTTCCTAGGGCAACTATTTCAAAGTAATTGCTCTTGTACAGCCATACAGAGATACATAATTAATTACATAAATGATAATAAATTATTGTAACGCTAATACAGTATGCATCAATATCTAATTATGTAATCTATTGTAGAATTTGAGACTAGGGTATGAGAGAGAGAGAGAGAGAGAGAGAGAGAGAGAGAGAGAGAGAGAGAGAGAGAGAGAGAGAGAGAGAGAGAGAGAGGGAAAATTTACTTAATCCGCCAAAAAATAATGATTGGCCACTGCCTCCGCCCTAACACGTAAGGCAATGTAGCGCTGATCCAATAAACATACACACACACACACACACACACTAGTAAAAGATAAATGACACTCGGCCCGCTGGAAATAAAGCTCGCGTATTGGTCGAGGCCTCCGTGTCATGGACCAATCCCCGCTCGCCAGAAAAGTCCATATAGACGAATGAGCATCGAGTTTCCCCCTCTCGTCTGATTGGCTGGCTCCCATCACGGTAAGGGCCTGTGGTGGGGAGGGGGGTGTGAGGGGGATGGGTAAGGGGCAGGACTCTCCTACTCCTCGTCTTTTTTTTTAAGCTTAGTCTTGTTCTTCTTCGTGTTTGTTGTTTTTGTTGTTGTTGTTGTTGTTGTTGCTTATCATCGTCATTCTTCTTCTTCTTCTTCGTCTTCCTGTTCATCTTCCTCTTCGTCTTCGTCTTTCTTCTTCTTTTTTTATTCTTTTTCTTTTTTTCACGTTCTTTTCTTTTTCCATTTTTTTCTTTTTTCTTGTTCTTTTTCCTTTTTTTCTTCGTCTTCGTCTTCATTTTCTTCGTCTTCGCCTTTGTCTTGGTTTTCTTCTTCTTCTTCGGCTATTTATTATATTATTATTATTATTATTATTATTATTATTATTATTATTATTATTATTATTATTATTATTATTATTATTATTATTTATTTTATTTTATTTTATTTATTTATTTATTTTTTCATCATTCTCAGGTGTATTCGTGGTCTTTAAATCAGTGACAGCTATATTGACATGCTGTGAATGTAATTACTGCAGGATGAAAGCAAGGTCGTGTGGGAGCTCAAAGGAAAGCAATCTGTGTTGCTTCCTTTTCCTCCCGTGGTACAAGAGTTCTCAGAATGCAGTAAGCAAGTGGACACGCCACTCATTCACTTAACATTGCTTCTTTTTTTCATTTGAGTGGTGTTGATTTTTATTGCAGTTATTGATTCATGTGCTACTACTACTACTACTACTATTATAGCTGCTGCTGCTGCTGCTGCTGCTGGTAGGATGTGTTGGTTTACAGAGATTATCCATCATTATTTCTCGCAATCCTAGTATCAAGTGCGCTACATTAGGGTTACTTCATGTAGCTTAGAAAGTTAAGCCTTGTATATTTTTAGACCCGATTCGATCCCTGAACGTGACCTTGAAGCAAAAGCAGCACGTGGGTGAAAACAAAGAGCAAAGCGTGCGTGTGGCGGGAACATTAAGTGGTGCAGGCCTCTCACACCTTGACGATGTAGCTCAAGTTGGTGGTGTCCCCAAGATTGGTTTGGTCCAGAGTGTCGCCATTTTAATATTTCCCCTGAGCTTTTCTCACATTCACATCACCTCCATTCTTCGTTTTTATTCTTCCCTTCCGTTCCTTCTTCACTGTGGTCATCTCATTTTTCTTTTTCTCATCGTGTTAGATAATTCGGCAGTGTAGTTTTCTCTCAGAAGTGCTTTCCGCTTCCTTACTTTCTTATTCTCCGTCTTTTCTACTTTTTTCCTCTTTTAGATTTGTCACGCTAGATGTTACAAAAAGTGGTGACTTGCTGCAATGAAAATGGTCACCAGTTTCTCCTCTCTTTTTGTGCCTCCTCTCCTTCCTTCCCCTCCACATAAATGAGGAAGAAAAAGAAATGCGAGTGCTCCAGCTTTGACTTATTTTCTTATTTCGTATTGTTGCCCTGTCTTTTTGTATTATTTTATTTTCCTTTAGTTTTTTTTTATATATATCAGTGGTGTTCATTGTTGTGTGTGGTACTGCTCTCTCTCTCTCTCTCTCTCTCTCTCTCTCTCTCTCTCTCTCTCTCTCTCTCTCTCTCTCTCTCTCTCTCTGCAATAAACTTGGACATTCTCTCTAACTTTGCTTTCTTCCTTTCACAGTTTCCCTCCTCCTCCTCCTCCTCCTCCTCCTCCTCCTCCTCCTCGTCTCAATGTTTCGCCCTTCCTTCCCTTTTTCCTTCTTTTTTTTTTTTTTCATCGTCTTCTGCGCCTTCCGTTCATCCTTCCTCGTTTTCTGCCGCTGCTGCTGCTGCTGCTGCCGCCGCCACTGCTGCTGCCGCTGCTGCTGCCGCTGCTGCTGCTGCCGCTGCTGCTGCCGCTGCAGCTGCTGCCGCTGCCGCTGCTGCTGCCGCTGCTGCCGCCGCCGCCGCCGCCTGCGGCACTGCCACTTGTTGTTAGTCATTGGTACAAGTTGGTTGCGTGAATGGAATTCATGTTTGTGTGTTGTTTATCCCTTCGTGCCTCGCCTCGCCGCGTATTGTATTTTATTTCACTTATTTTTTTTGTTTTTTTCTCGTTGAAAGGTGTTGCGTTGTGATGAAAGTGTGTAGGTGTGTTTGTGTCTCGACTGGAAAGGTTTTCTTTTTAGTCTTAAAATTGGTCTGCGCCCTCTTTGTTTTACTGCTTCCTGTTTCACTGCCTGAGTAGTTGTGAGAAATTGTTCTGTTTTTTCAGTCCTGTACAGCATCAGCATTGTTACTGGAGGTATTACATCGTGTCCTGTACAGCATCAGCATTGTTACTGGAGGTATTACATCGTGTCCTGTACAGCATCAGCATTGTTACTGGAGGTATTACATCGTGTCCTGTACAGCATCAGCATTGTTACTGGAGGTATTACATCGTGTCTCTTGCAAAAATAAGATAGGAATCGTATTGTATAGAAGATTTAATCATATTTTTAGTAAGGATTACTCATGAAGCCGTGTCCTCCGTCATTAGATATAAAACCCCGCAAAGTCTTATTAGATTTGTACTGGCGGGACTCGGCGTGGCGGCAACGTGTTCACTGCTCTCTACGGAAAGACAGCGGCGCTCCTCTGCTGGTCTTACACTGATGTCATTGTAATAGTGCTCATGTACCTATTTAAATATTTACACACACACACACACACACACACACACACACACACACACACACACACACACACACACACACACACACACACACACACGCACACACACACACACTGGCAGGCAAGCCAAAACACACACACAGATAGATAGATTGATATTAGATAGATATTTTATTGACCACAGCAAACAGATAATACCAATGGATTGTACATAATGGTATTACATAATCTACAAGATAATATTAAATTATTATCACTTCCTACTTGTAGTCCATCATCTGTTAGTTACTAGAAGTCTATTATTACAAAATAAAGGAGCTAAACATAAACACTGGAGAAATATCTATTCTTAGGACCCTTGTTTATAGAATATATTTAAACAATCATATTCATGACATCTACGCACTACTATAATTATCAAATCCTCACTAATCCCACAATCGTGCGAAACATATTAAATACAAGTATAATTTATTACTTCTTTAATATATGGTCAAAATGTTATGAACAATCTTACACATAATCTCTGACGTAAACTGATCCCCAAACAATTGCTCTAAAGTGGAGAACTGGTATTGATCTCTAAGTTGCTGTGTTAACTGACAATCCTGCACTACATGTCTCTCTGTTTGTAACCCTCCACACACACACACAGCCTCTCATTCACCTCCAGTCGACCTCTGTTTTTTTTTTATTCCACCTGCCAGTCTCACACGCTAAACTATGTCCACTTACTCGAAATTGTGTGAATGATACTCTATGAATATCATTTACTGCATGCTTCACTGTATATATACGGTGTACCAATAAATCTGGGTTAATATCCTTATATGTTGTGCGTCTTGAGGAGTTACTGTTTACCATGTCATCTTTTAATTTCTGCATTACCAAGCTCAGGTCCGGTACATTCGTGTTGATCATCTCTCTGACGGTCCGGCTGGTTGGAGTGTTAGAGTTCACTGTTATCCTAATTGTGAAGGCTAATGGATCATCATCATATCCTGACCTCTCATGCCACATACTATATAAAAATTTGTGTTGTCTGTGCCTGATTAAGTCCTTGAAAGGTGGATACCCTGACTCCACGTAGCAAATGTCATTACATGTTAGTTTTCTCACTCCTAATGATCTTTTTAGACACCAATTGTACAACTTCACCATCGTTTTCAGATCAGCTCCTATCCAAGATTCACAACCATAAATTAGTGATGACATGAGAGCTGCATCAAATGCACGCTTCTTTATCACAAACGGAATATCATTATTTTTCGTGACATAAGACACAAACTTTAACACATGTGACATCTTATTATTAGCATGGACTTTGACGGCAGAGGTGGTTGAACCATCGCTGGTAAACGGTGACCCTAAATACACATATGTGTCACAATGTTCCACCACCAAGTCGCCCACTACCAAAGGTTCACGATCCCTCTCACTGCCGCTTATCACAAAAAAACTTTGTCTTGGATTGGTTAACTTTCATGCCATATTCTGTACTATAATCTTGTAACAAAGATGCCTTTCTCATCATATTTGCCCTCTTTGTCGATAATAGCACCGTGTCGTCCATTAGTACAAGTATATGTAGCCATTGTAAAAATCCATCATGTCCACACCCTTCTTTAATTAATCTTATAAGGTCATTAACCAAGATGATAAAAAGTAAACATGAGGTGGGTGATCCTTACCTCACACCTAGAGTTATTAAGACCACCGCTGTTCCGACCAAGCTTTCTGTCACAGTATACATAGCAATAAGTGCACATAACATAGCTGAGCCACATCCTAATCTTCGTAACACATAAAATAATTTATGTCTAGGTACTCTGTCATAGGCCTGGGAAAAGTCAATGAATGTTACAAATAGAGTTAATTTCCTCCTCCTAGCCATGTCACATAACAACCTGAGAGCCACTGTGTTCTCCACACACCCTCTCTTCTCCTGAGCACCAGCTTGCTCCCTGAAAGGTGTAAACCACTGTCTCAGTCTCGCACACAACACCATGTCGTACACCTTGACAATACTGTTTATTATACTTATTCCCCTATAGTTTCTCGCATCTGTCCTGTCACCCTTCTTAATAATTGGAACTAACTTTGCCCTTGTTCAGGCTAATGGGTAACTACCACAGTACAATATATTATTAAACAAAACACACATATACACAATCATTGTACTGGCAATAATCTAACAATACCGGGTGATACGCCATCAGGACCTGAAGCTTGGTCTGGTTTCAATTGCTTCACTTGTTGTTGTATTTCTAATGGGTCAATAGGGTCATCTACCAGGGGTATAGACACATCGGTGGAAAAGTCACATTCAGTAAGTTTCACATTGTCGGGAGGGTTAAAGTTAGTTTCAAAATAATCTTTAAAATCATCATCAGATGGGCACACATTTGAATTATTTTCACCACCAACTTCTCCCTTCCAATTTATAGCCCTCCAGAGTTGCAGATCATCTTTTTTCTCAACCAGTCTTTCCCACCTCTCTAAAGTAGTGTTTTCATCCTGTACGCGGGCTTAAATTCTTTGGGCCTGACACACACACACACACACACACACACACACACACACACACACACACACTGTTTTATGTCAAATTCCACTTCTCTTGTTTAATGTTCTTTGCGAATTCTTCTGGGAATTAATTATTAGTTTGTATAGGATTTGTAGAAATTTGTAATGTGTGTGTGTGTGTGTGTGTGTGTGTGTGTGTGTGTGTGTGTGTGTGTGTGTGTGTGTGTGTGTGTGTGTGGTCTTTTCCTGTTTATTTGCATACATTTTTTTTTACAATTTCTTGTTTCATTAAGTGTTGTGCATTTTTCAGCTGTCTTTTGATGCATTTGGAGTTTTCTTCGTTCTCATTGTTCATTTAAAGGAAGTGATTGAAATGCAAGAATCTCTCTCTCTCTCTCTCTCTCTCTCTCTCTCTCTCTCTCTCTCTCTCTCTCTCTCTCTCTCTCTCTCTCTCTCTCTCTCTTCTTTTCTTCTTCTCTACCTATCTTTCTTCTTTCTTATCCTTTGTTTTTCCTCTCCTTCCTGTCCTGTGTAGGTTCCCGTCCTTCCTATCTGTCTATATATATCTTTCGTCCCATTGCGCCATCCTTCTTTCTTTTTCTTCCTTCCTACTGAAAATTATTACTTCTGGCAGGTCCCTTGGGAGGAGAGTCTGCGGCCCAACTAATGCCTTGTTTAGGAGATTTCAACCCCATATTCTGCAGGCCTCATTCCCCCTCCTTCCCTCCCTCCCTCCGTCTCCTCAATGTTCCAATCTCCTTCTTCCTCCTCTTCCTTCTCTTCCTTTTCCATCTCCCTTCTCTTGTTCTGAATCTCGGCTCCGTTCCTTCATTTTGTTTTTTTTACCATATTTTTTAGTCCTTTTGCCATGTTTTGCATCTCTATTCGTTGGTTTCTTTTGTATCTTACCCATTTATCTACGTTATCATTACTTCAACCTCTTCCATCTTCTTCCCGTCTTCTCTTTCCTTTCTTCTCTTCAGGTTTTGTCCTATTTTTTCATCGTCCCTTCATTTTTTTTTTTTTTCATGTTCATTTGTTTTCTTTTACATTATTCCATATTTTCGTTTATCATTCGCCTTTGAACTTTTTTCTTTTTTTTCTTTTCAGCCCACTTTTTTTTTTTTTCCCACTCTCTCTCCTCTCGACGTTCCACCCAATCATTCTACCGTTTTCCTCTCTCTCTCTTGTCTTGCATCCTCCAGCCTCCTCCTCTCTGTGGTACTCTTCCCCATCCTTCTTGAGCCTCACAATTCCTCTCCCCACTAAATACCTTCCCCTAAGACCCATAATCTCCGTGATTTCCCTTGAACTTTCCCTAACTCCTCTTAAACTTTTCCCCAATGCTCATTACACTTTGGTATATTTCCCCTACACTCTCCCAATACGCCCAAAATCCTCATAGATATTTTTATTCTACACTGGATCCCCGCACTAACTCTCCACAGACTTCCTAACACCTTCTGTTCGTTTCCCCTCTCCCTCTTAGTGAGTCCCTATAACTTTTTATTTGTTCCAGACTGGCTCCAAAATTTTCCACAAATTTCCATAAAGGTTTCCCGGGGTTCTTGTGTTCCTTTCCTTCGTGTGGGGGGCGTCCTTCACGTCCCCGGCACATCAAGGGCCTTTCGTGATCCCAGCAGGACTCGCCATCCTTTTTCCTTGTTCCACACTTGACAAATAAACAGATTTGATGAGTTTCCTTCCTTTATTCGAAGTTAGATCATAGACTTTTTTTCTTCTTACTGAAAGATTAGGCATTTTCATATTTTCATATTCGTACATAAGTCATGCAATATTTCAGCTCTTTTTTTTCTTTTTATCATATTTTCTTCACACCTTTTTCTCTCCTTTATGGGAAAATTTGTCTTGCAGTTTTCATTCTTCCTCAGCAATGGAATAAGTAGTTTTGTTTATCATTTTTATTCGTAAATGAGCGATGCATGCTTGTAGCTCTGTAGACCACATTCTACAGAACTACAAGAAGGAAGAGAGAAGCAAGGAAAGGAGGAATAGAGGCGTGAGTGGCTTGGTGGATGAATGGAAACATGGAAGGAGAGAACGGAGAAGAGGGAAAAAGAGAAGAAGCAGGAGAGTAGATGTGATGGATTAACTCTGAGTGAATGAAGGTCTGCAACGTGATGGAGGGAGGCAAGCGGGAGGGAGGTGGGAGGGGAAGGGAAGGAGGGAGGGAGGAAGAAAGAAGGGGCGGGAGATGAAGAATGAGAGATGGAAGGAAGGGAGAGGGAAGAGAGAAAGACATTCGTCTTATCTTGATGAATTTTAGCTTCATTGGGTGTTGTGGAAGTCTTCAAGAACGTTTTCATGATTCCAGTGGTAAAAAAAAAAAATAAGGTTTTTGCATCATTAATTGAGGAAAAACTGAAGAAAAAAACTAATATTAATGATGACTTAAAAATATTCCTTATGAGAGAGCAACGCGTTTCAGAATACTAGACTTTTTATTTTTTTATTTATTTTTTTTTTTACTTTCATATATTTCTTTATTTTCTTCTTGTTTTTTTTTTTTTTTTTTGGCTTTACTTATGCTTTTTTGACACTTAAATTTTTTGTCTGGTTTCTGTGTCCGATGTTGACGATGATTTATTCCCTGTACAGCGCAGTGTGTTCTTAATAGTAAGCAGTGACTTACAATATAAGGCACACATATATTATTCACAATATCACAACGGAAAAAGATGCGACCTTTCTCTCCCTTTCGTTTTCACTGTTACTCTTGGCAATCGAGTTTATTGTTGCTTCTTTTCATGCCATTGTACGCTGGATATTATCTTGTTTTGTGTTGCTTTATCTCTTGACCTATCATGGTTCTTGCTACTCTCACCCCTTCCCTCCATCACCACTACTTCCACCTCCTCCTCCTCCTCCTCCTCCTCCTCCTTCACTTCCTCCTCCACCGTGCAGTACTCCGTCCTTTTCTCCCTCTCAGTTTTTTTTTTTTTTTTTTTTGTCAGTATCTCTTAGTTCAGTAGATATCTATGTTATTTCTTCTTTGCATGTGTGTTTCTAGGTATCTATATATGTTCCTTTTCTTCATCTTTCTTCCTCCTCTTGTCAAGTTTTTTTTTTTTCTGTGTATTGCTATATATTATTTTTTTTCCCCTTTTTCTTATTATCCGCTCTCTTTTGTTATGTCATTGTGATTTATGTATATGTTTTATAAGAACATAAGAAATAAGGAAAGCTGCAAGAAGCGACCAGGCTTACACGTGGCAGTCCCTGTATGAAATATACCTACCTATTTCCACCTATCATCCCCATCCATAAACCCGTCTAATCTTCTCTTAAAGCTCCCTAATGTCCCAGCACTAACAACATGATTACTGAGTCCGTTCCACTCATCTACCACTCTATTTGAGAACCAAATTTTTCCTATCTCCTTCCTAAATCTAAATTTTTCAAGCTTGAACCCGTTATTTCTTGTTCTACCCTGGTTGCTGATCCTAAGAATTTTGCTTACATCCCACTTATTATAAACTTCATACCACTTAAAGACTTCTATCAGGTCCCCTCTTAACCTACGTCTCTCTAAAGAATGTAAATTTAACAGCTTCAATCTCGCCTCGTAAGGAATACTCCTCATCCCCTGTATCCTTTTAGTCATTCTCCTCTGTACTGATTCTAATAGACCTATATCTTTCCTGTAATGTGGGGACCAGAACTGCACAGCGTAGTCTAGATGAGACTACGTATGTATTATTAAGTATTCCTTCCCTTCTTCTGTCATGGTATCAGTTCTCATGTATCTCTAATGCATTCCTATATAATCATCGTTTCTTTTTCATCCCCATTTTTTTTTCATTTTTCCCTATCTTCATATATCATCGTTATTTCAACCTTTTTTTTCTCTCTTCCAACCTCTTCTTTTTTTCTCTTCCTTCAAGATTCCCTTTATTTTTCTTCTACAATTTTCTTTTCTCGTCGTATCATAATATCTTCTCCTATGTATTACTACGTATTCATTCCTCTGTATTTCACACTCTTTTCCCTCTAATCTTGGCACCTGCTTTGTCCATGTATTCCTACTTATTCCTACGTGCTTCCCATTTTTCTCCTCCTTAATATTTGCCCCTCATATGTATTGCCACTTATTTATGTATTTATTTTTTGTTTATCTTCTAATCTTAGTATCCGCTCTTCCTCTGTTATACTCTTCCTATGTATTCCTATTATTCATATGTATTTCCCATTCTTTTTTCCTCTATCATAATCCTGGTGTCTGCTTTTCCTATTTATTCTTATTTATTCCTATATGTTCTTCTTTCGTTGACTTGCTCCTCATCCTCCTCCTTGTAATCCTAATTTCTCCTTTTCTTATGTGTTCCTACTGTTCATGTTTATTCCGTTTTTGTTCCCTTTGCTCCCGTTACATTCAGGGACTACAAAACTAATTACGTAGTCTCTCTCTCTCTCTCTCTCTCTCTCTCTCTCTCTCTCTCTCTCTCTCTCTCTCTCTCTCTCTCTCTCTCTCTCTCTCTCTCTCTCTCTCTCTCTCTCTCTCTCTCCGGTCACTCACAAGCTGCAGGTTCACAGGTACACATTTTTTCATCACATTTTCAACTTTACTCACGTCACCAGCAGCTCGGCACTCTCTCCCGACGCAGCAGGGATAGAAAAACCTACAAAAAATCATATGTGCATTGGAAGGTTCAAAGGGTGGGGGATGGCAGGGAGAAGTAGAAGGAAAAAGGTGGTGGTGGCGGTGGTAGTAGCAGCAGCAGTGGTTGTATTAGAAAAGGAGGAGGAGGAGGAGGAGGAAGAGGAGGAGGAGGAGGAGAAGGGGGAGGAAAAGGAGGAGAAAGAAGGAGGAGGAAAAGGAGGAGGAAAAGGAGGAGGAGGAGGAAGAAGAAGAAGAAGAAGAAGAAGAAGAAGAAGAAGAAGAAGAAGAAGAAGAAGAAGAAGAAGAAGAAGAAGAAGAAGAAGAAGAAGAAGAAGGGAGCAGATAAGGTTGAGAAATTTAAATATGCGGTAGAAGAAAGAATTTTTATAACAACAAAAGACGATTTTCTAAAAAAAAATTCGAATATATATATATATATATATATATATATATATATATATATATATATATATATATATATATATATATATATATATATATATATATATATATATATATATATATATATATATATATATATATATATATATATATATATATATATATATATATATATATATATATATATATATATATATATATATATATATATATATATATATATATATATATATATATATATATATATATATATATATATATATATATATATATATATATATATATATATATAATATATTATACTCGTATATTTGATATTTCTATTCAATTATTATTTATATTATTTTTTCTCTATCTTTGGAGCAGCTTTGTTATTTGAAATAAATTGATTTTATCTTCTAGTCATTTCTTGCTTGCTTGCTTGTTATACAGTGTTTTTTTTTTTTTTTTTTTTTTTTATGTAGGAAGGATACTGGCCAAGGGCAACAAAAATCTAATAAAAAAAATGCCCACTGAAATGCCAGTCCCTAAAAGGGTCAAAGCAGTGGTCAAAAATTGGTGGATAAGTGTCTTGAAACCTCCCTCTTGAAGGAATTCAAGTCATAGGAAGGTGGAAATACAGAAGCAGGCAAGGAGTTCCAGAGTTTACCAGAGAAAGGGATGAATGATTGAGAATACTGGTTAACTCTTGCGTTAGAGAGGTGGACAGAATAGGAGTGAGAGAAAGAAGAAAGTCTTGTGCAGCGAGGCCGCGGAAGGAGGGGAGGCATGCAGTTAGCAAGATCAGAAGAGCAGTTAGCATGAAAATAGCGGTAGAAGACAGCAAGAGATGCAACATTGCGGCGGTGAGAGAGAGGCTGAAGACAGTCAGTTAGAGGAGAGGAGTTGATGAGACGAAAAGCTTTTGATTCCACCCTGTCTAGAACAGCAGTATGAGTGGAACCCCCCCAGACATGTGAAGCATACTCCATACATGGACGGATAAGGCCCTTGTACAGAGTTAGCAGCTGGGGGGGTGAGAAAAACTGGCGGAGACGTCTCAGAACACCTAACTTCATAGAAGCCGTTTTAGCTAGAGATGAGATGTGAAGTTTCCAGTTCAGATTATAAGTAAAGGACAGACCGAGGATGTTCAGTGTAGAAGAGGGGGACAGTTGAGTGTCATTGAAGAAGAGGGGATAGTTGTCTGGAAGATTGTGTCGAGTTGATAGATGGAGGAATTGAGTTTTTGAGGCATTGAACAATACCAAGTTTGCTCTGCCCCAATCAGAAATTTTAGAAAGATCAGAAGTCAGGCGTTCTGTGGCTTCCCTGCGTGATATGTTTACCTCCTGAAGGGTTGGACGTCTATGAAAAGACGTGGAAAAGTGCAGGGTGGTATCATCAGCATAGGAGTGGATAGGACAAGAAGTTTGGTTTAGAAGATCATTAATGAATAATAAGAAGAGAGTGGGTGACAGGACAGAACCCTGAGGAACACCACAGTTAATAGATTTAGGAGAAGAACAGTGACCGTCTACCACAGCAGCAATATAACGGTCAGAAAGGAAACTTGAGATGAAGTTACAGAGAGAAGGATAGAAACCGTAGGAGGGTAGTTTGGAAATCAAAGCTTTGTGCCAGACTCTATCAAAGGCTTTTGATATGTCCAAGGCAACAGCAAAAGTTTCACCAAAGTCTCTAAAAGAGGATGACCAAGACTCAGTAAGGAAAGCCAGAAGATCACCAGTAGAGCGTCCTTGACGGAACCCATACTGGCGATCAGATAGAAGGTTGTGAAGTGATAGATGTTTAAGAATCTTCCTGTTGAGGATAGATTCAAAAACTTTAGATAAGCAGGAAATTAAAGCAATAGGACGGTAGTTTGAGGGATTAGAGCGGTCACCCTTTTTAGGAACAGGTTGAATGTAGGCAAACTTCCAGCAAGAAGGAAAGGTAGATGTTGACAGACAGAGCTGAAAGAGTTTGACTAGGCAAGGTGCAAGCACGGAGGCACAGTTTCGGAGAACAATAGGAGGGACCCCATCAGGTCCATAAGCCTTCTGAGGGTTTAGGCCAGCGAGGGCATGGGAAACATCATTACGAAGAATTTTAATACGAGGCATGAAGTAGTCAGAGGATGGAGGAGAGGGAGGAACAAGCCCAGAATCGTCCAAGGTAGAGTTTTTAGCAAAGGTTTGAGCAAAGAGTTCAGCTTTAGAAATAGATGTGATAGCAGTGGTGCCATCTGGTTGAAGTAGAGGAGGGAAAGAAGAAGAAGCAAAGTTATTGGAGATATTTTTGGCTAGATGCCAGAAATCACGAGGGGAGTTAGATCTTGAAAGGTTTTGACATTTTCTGTTAATGAAGGAGTTTTTGGCTAGTTGGAGAACAGACTTGGCATGGTTCCGGGCAGAAATATAAAGTGCATGAGATTCTGGTGAAGGAAGGCTTAAGTACCTTTTGTGGGCCACCTCTCTATCATGTATAGCACGAGAACAAGCTGTGTTAAACCAAGGTTTAGAAGGTTTAGGACGAGAAAAAGAGTGAGGAATGTACGCCTCCATGCCAGACACTATCACCTCTGTTATGCGCTCAGCACACAAAGACGGGTCTCTGACACGGAAGCAGTAGTCATTCCAAGGAAAATCAGCAAAATACCGCCTCAGGTCCCCCCAACTAGCAGAGGCAAAACGCCAGAGGCACCTTCGCTTAGGGGGATCCTGAGGAGGGATTGGAGTGATAGGACAAGATAAAGATATGAGATTGTGATCGGAGGAGCCCAACGGAGAAGAAAGGGTGACAGCATAAGCAGAAGGATTAGAGGTCAGGAAAAGGTCAAGAATGTTGGGCGTATCTCCAAGACGGTCAGGAATACGAGTAGGGTGTTGCACCAATTGCTCTAGGTCATGGAGGATAGCAAAGTTGTAGGCTAGTTCACCAGGATGGTCAGTGAAGGGAGAGGAAAGCCAAAGCTGGTGGTGAACATTGAAGTCTCCAAGAATGGAGATCTCTGCAAAAGGGAAGAGGGTCAGAATGTGCTCCACTTTGGAAGTTAAGTAGTCAAAGAATTTCTTATAGTCAGAGGAGTTAGGAGAGAGGTATACAGCACAGATAAATTTAGTATGAGAATGACTCTGTAGTCGAAGCCAGATGGTGGAAAACTCGGAAGATTCAAGAGCGTGGGCACGAGAGCAGGTTAAGTCATTGCGCACATAAACGCAGCATCCAGCTTTGGATCGAAAATGAGGATAGAGAAAGTAGGAGGGAACAGAAAAGGGGCTACTGTCAGTTGCCTCAGACACCTGAGTTTCAGTGAGGAAAAGAAGATGAGGTTTAGAAGAGGAGAGGTGGTGTTCTACAGATTGAAAATTAGATCTTAGACCGCGAATGTTGCAGAAGTTAATGAAGAAAAAGTTGAGGGGGGTGTCAAGACACTTACGGTCGTCGACGGAAAGGCAGTCTGACCTGGGGACATTTATGGTCCCCTCCCCAGATGGGGACTCCGAGGCTGGTGTAGGAGTCGCCATGATTTTAAAATTTTTTGAGTGAAGGGTGTGTGTGTTATTAGGTGCTTGTAGTTTTGTGTGGAGGAAGAGAGTTGTCTTTAGAGGGCAGGCTGTGACTACCCCCTTGTGTTGTGAGACACAAAGGGAAACGTTCAGTGAGGTCACAGCTGGGTTTAATGATAAGTTCACAGCACC
>NW_026973720.1:302500-315000 GCF_035594125.1 Scylla paramamosain
AGCCAGCTCTCTCCCGCTACCCTGCCAGATCCAGTCGCTCTTTCCTGTCCCTTGCTTTACCTCATTGCCTTTCTCTCTTTCCCCCTTCTGTCTTTTTCCATAGCATATATTGGTTCTCTTCTTCGTTTTCTTATTCTACTCTTCCGTCCTCGTATTGTGTTTTCTTCGATATTTCGTCTTTTTATCTTCTTCTTCTTCTTCTTCTTCTTCTTTTCTTTTTTTTTCTCCTCGTAGTCTGGATGGCGTCTGTTCTCGTCGTCGCCATTCCTTGTATTTCTTTTCCGTCCCCTTCAACCCAAAGACTCCTCCTCTCCTCCTCCTCCTCCTCCTCCTCCTCCTCCTCCTCCTCCTCCTCCTCCTCCTCCTCCACCTCCTCCTTCTCCTCTAGCAGTCTCTACGTATCGTTTATCGTATAAAAAAAAAAAAAAACACTTAGGGGAAAAGATTTTAATGGGTGGCATGAAGTAGTCAGAGGGTGGAAGAGAGGGAGGAACAAGCCCTGAATCATCCGAGGTAGATTTTTAGCAAAGGTTTGAGCGAAGAGTTCAGCTTTAGAAACAGGTGAAATGGCAGTGGTGCCATCAGGCTGAAGTAAAGGAGGGAAAGATGAAGATACAAATTTATTGGAAATATTTTTTTGTTAGGTGCCAGAAGTCACGAGGGGAGTTAGATCTTGAAAGATTTTGACACTTTCTATTAATGAAGGAGTTTTTGGCTAGTTAGAGAAAAGACTTAGTACGATTCCGGGCAGAAATATAAAGCGAATGAAATTCAGGTGATGGAAGGCTCAAATATCTTTTGTGGGCCACCTCTTCATCGTGTATAGCATGGAAACAGGCTGTGTTAAACCAGGGCTTGAAAGGTTTAGGTCGAGAGAAAGAGTGAGGAATGTACGCCTCCATGTCAGACACTATTACCTCTGTTATGTGTTCAGCATACAGAGACGGGTCTCTGACACAAAAGGAAAATCAGCAAAATACCTCCTCAGGTCCCCCAACTAGCAGATGGAAAACGCTTGAGGCATCTCCGCCTTTGGGGATCCTGAGGAGGGACTGGAGCGATAGGACAAGATACAGATATAAGTATGTGATCGGAGGAGCCCAACGGAGGAGAAAGGGTGACAGCATAAGCAGGATTAAAGGTTACGAAAAAAATCAAGAATGTTGGACGTATTCCCAAGACGGTCAGGAAAACGAGTAGGGTGTTGCACTACTTGTTCTAGGTCGTGGAGGATAGCAAAGTTGAAGGCTAGTTCACCAGGATGTTCAGTGAAATGAGAGGAAAGCCAAAGCTGGTGGTGAACATTGAAGTCTCCAAGAATGGAGATTTCCGCAAAAGGGAAGAGTCAGAATGTGCTCCACTTTGGAAGATAAGTGGTCAAAAAAATTTCTCATAGTCAGAGGAGTTAGGTGAGAAGTATACAGCACAGGTAAATTTAGTTTGAGAGTGACTCTGTAGTTGTAGTCAGATGGTGGAAAGCTCGGAAGATTCAAGAGTGTGGGCACGGGAAAAGGTTAAGTCGTTGCGCACATAAATGCAACATCCAGCTTTGGATCGAAAATGAGGATAGAGAAAGTAGGAGGGGAACAAAATTTGTTACCATCAGTTGCCTCAGACTCCTGTGTTTCAATGATGAAAAGAAGATGTGGTTTAGTAGAGGAGAGGTGATGTACTATATATTGAAAATTAGATGTATGGCCGCGTATGTTGCAGAAGTTAATGAAGAAAATGTTGAGGGGTATGTCAAGACACTTAAGGTCGATACCAGAAGAGCAATCCGACCTCGGGACATTTGTGGTCCCTTCCCCAGATGGAGACTCCGAGGCTGCTGTAGGAGTCGCCATATTACTTTAGAACTTTGAGTGAAGGGTGTGTGTGCATATAGTTTTGTGTGAAGGAAGAAAGTTGTCTTTAGAGAGCAGGCTGTGACCGCCCCCTTGTTGTGAGACACAAAGGGAAACGTTCAGTGAGGTCACAGCTGGGTTATTGATAAGATCACAGAGCTTCAGACATCACTGGGAGTAATTATCGTTTCGGCAGGTGTCTACTGCCTCCTCCTGTAGTGTTACGTAGGCAGCAGATTGCCTCGGTATAGAATACTACCAACATATATTCTAGGATATGTTTGTGTTTCCTATGTAATTCCAAGATTTTTTTTTTTTTTTTTTTTGTAATATATATTACTGTATTTATTGGTTGAACTTCGACCATTTGACCATTAGATGACGGCACGACATTAATTGTTTCGTCACCTGAGTAGCTCTAGACGCTATTTCCGAACGGAAATTAAAGTGCAAACACTAAAATATTTGAAATATTTGATTACTAAGAGGTATGTTTCGAAACTTGTACCTGACAATTTCATAACGCTCAGAGAAATTATTCTAGTTTGAGGAATAAATTGAATAATTTTCAGTGTTTTGGAGGGTGAGAATAAGTCATTGTACAGCTGCCTGTGTGAAGTGAGTGAGTGTGTGTGGGATTATTGTTTGTCTGAAGATGATGTGAGATGTGTTTGTACCTGCCACGTGTATCAAGGCAAATTATTTTATTTATTTTCTCATAGGGATTTTATAAGTCACATATTGTTGCTGCTTGTTTCACACATTCTGCTTTTTGACTAATTCTCCTGCAATCACTTACAACGTTTGACTCACCTCCTACTGGTCTCTTAAGTGGTCTTGTATTCTGGGAAAAAAAAGTATCAACTTTTTATTCTTTTTCTGTGTATCCATGATATATATATATATATATATATATATATATATATATATATATATATATATATATATATATATATATATATATATATATATATATATATATATATATATATATATATATATATATATATATATATTTATAATTAAGTGTATATGGTTAGTGTGTGTCTGCTAGTCGTGTTCATTTTGCTTAAGGGAAATATTTATTAATAAAGGGATGGAAGGATCACAGGTCATATACTGAAACTCAGTTTAAATTGATGACGTGTTTAGTCTTGCATTATTAATATTTTGCACATTGAAATTTAGGTGAGGGCAATGATGGAGTACCTTCCTCGTTTACTTCTATGGTTGATCGTTTTGATCTTGAAGAGGGAAAGGATTATGTTGTTCCTTACAAAGTGAGGGTCGGTGCTTAGTTTTGTATTAATTATTAGTGATATTTTGTACGTAGAAATGTAGAAGTGAAGGATTAGATGTGGTGCCCTCCTCGTGTACTTCTATCTTCTACAGGGTAACCTTTTGATCCTGGAAAGGGAAAGGTCATAGTATTGTTCCTTATATAAAGTGCGGGTCGCGTTACGCCTGTCTGAGGGATGATGATGTTTTGTAGCAGCCTGGAGGGAAGGGGGGGGGAGGGCAGCATTATTTCTCCTTTGTTTCATACTCGACGGTGAATGAAGCTTGTGGTGCACTCTTGTAAGTGGAAATATGTTGTTTGTCGCTGCAAAAATAATAATGCATAGTTTATCCAGTGTGTTAGGGGAGGGTAAATAGGTTACTCGAGTCGGAATGAAGTGATGTTTGTTGGCTTATCAGACACGTGTATTCAGGATGTCAAAGATGAAGGGAATGTATGTTGCCTTTTCCACGTTAGTTAGACCGAAGTAGATTTGATTTCCTGTTATCAGTTTGTATTTTCTCTTAGAGGAAGTAATTGCTGACGACGAGGTGAGGCAAAAAGTGTGAGTGAGTTTCTGAGGTCGAATGAAGAAAAGTTATGTTGCTAAATTTATATCTTGTCCAAGGTGATTTTCTTTCTTGTTTAGTATAAGTAAAAATATTTTATCAAGTAAGATATCATTGAATGAGACGAGTGGATTCCAGCGTTCCAGTGAAGAAAAAGCAATATTATTTCCTCTTATCCATTATGTGAGTATGTAGGTTTTGCTCACGTGCAAATAACAGTAATGTTAGGAAGGCAGTGTTTATTGACCAAAGGCATGGGTGGATCCCGGGGGTCAGGAGTGCGGAGAAGTAATCTGTTGCTTTTTTCAGAGCTTGGGGTGATGAAGGCTTTCGCTCTCTCGTTTTTGTGAAAATAATCGGTGAGGTGAGGTGGTGTGGCTTTGGCAATAACACGGGTGAAGGAAACTTAATTGTTGTTTTCATCCACTTCATATGAAATTGTTTTTTTCTTCTTGTTTAAGGTTTTTTGTTCAGTGACGTGAGTGTGTTGTACAGTTCAGAAGTGGAGAAAATGTCTTTTAAGCATTTTCTGGGAAATTTTTTTTTTCTTATGCATACCAAAATAATAAGGCGAGGTAGTGTGTCTTGGTCAACAAACGCATGAAAGGAGTGGGTTTCTGAGTTCAGGAGAGAAAGAAAATGATCTACTGTTTTCGTCTATTCTCTGCGAAATACTTCTTTGTTCTCGCATGAATACACTGAAAATAAAGAAATTAAAGGTTCCCCTTTCAGGTGAGCTGGTGGGCAGGTGAGGTCAGGGTCACAGGAGAGAAAGAGGGATTAATACTTTTCTCTTACGTTAATAAGGAAATAATGGTATGAACTTTGGATTAAGAGGAAGAAAACTTCCAGAGCTTTCAAAAATGGTATGAACTTTTGATTAATGTCAAGAAAAGACCTGTGTCTCCCATTACCACGCACCAACAAACCTAACTTTTTATTTTCATTTCACACTAAGTTATAAGGCAGATTTTTTTTTTTATGTTTTTTAAATCTTTTTTTTCGCCTAGTATACATTTTTATGTTTATTTACTTTAGAACTTAATGTTACTTTACAATTTAGTGGAAATGTATGTGTTGCATTTAAACAGTGCGAAATGTCTTTTTCTTTTTCTGCTTCACTCTCAATTATTTGCGTTTGTTTAGTTAGTTTGTTTGTATAAGAAGCGTTTTTCTTTTCATTACAGTGCTGCGAAGATTTATGCTCTCTGTTCACAGCAAATTTGGAATGCGATACTGTTAAGTTTTGAACTCTACGGGTTTATTTATTTACTTATTTATTTATTTATTTATTTATTTATTTATTTATTTTGCTTATATATATATTTTTTTTCATAGTTTTCACTAGGGTTGGGTATGAGTATGAGTTGAGTATCTATTTTAGGCTTTGGATTTAGATGAAGAATTGGAAATGGGATGTTATTATTATTTTTATTGATATTGTTATTATTATTATTATTATTATTATTATTATTATTATTATTATTATTATTATTATCTTTTGTTCAGTTGGGTTTGCTCCGGTCCAGAGCCTCCTTATATTGGCATAGTGGGTTCAGCGGCGCACCGTGAGTTGCCACCATGCCAATACAAGGAGGCTCTGGACCCGAAACAAAGCCAGCTCCCCTGAAGATGTAGGTGAAACCGGTCGTGAATAAACTCAACTCCATATACCTCCATTATTATTATTATTATTATTATTATTATTATTATTATTATTATTATTATTATTATTATTATTATTATCATTATTATTATTATTATTGCAGTTGCATTTTTAATTAATATTGATGATTTTTGTTTCTTTATCTATCCATATTTCTCTCTCTCTCTCTCTCTCTCTCTCTCTCTCTCTCTCTCTCTCTCTCTCTCTCTCTCTCTCTCTCTCTCTCTCTCTCTCACTCTCTCTCTCTCTCTCTCTCTCTCTCTCTCTCTATCTCTCTCTCTCTTGTTTAAAGAAAATAGTTTATGTATGTAATTTAGGTAGGAGGAGGCAGTAGACACCTGCCGAAACGATAATTACTCCCAGTGAGGTCTAAAGCACTGTTCAGGGGGTGCTGTGAACTTATCATTAAACCCAGCTGTGACCTCACTGAACGTTTCCCTTTGTGTCTCACAACACAAGGGGGTAGTCACAGCCTGCCCTCTAAAGACAACTCTCTTCCTCCACACAAAACTACAAGCATCTAATAACACACACACCCTTCACTCAAAAAATTTTAAAATCATGGCGACTCCTACACCAGCCTCGGAGTCCCCATCTGGGGAGGGGACCATAAATGTCCCCAGGTCGGACTGCCTTTCCGTCGACGACCGTAAGTGTCTTGACACCCCCCTCAACTTTTTCTTCATTAACTTCTGCAACATTCGCGGTCTAAGATCTAATTTTCAATCTGTAGAACACCACCTCTCCTCTTCTAAACCTCATCTTCTTTACCTCACTGAAACTCAGGTGTCTGAGGCAACTGACAGTAGCCCCTTTTCTGTTCCCTCCTACTTTCTCTATCCTCATTTTCGATCCAAAGCTGGATGCTGCGTTTATGTGCGCAATGACTTAACCTGCTCTCGTGCCCACGCTCTTGAATCTTCCGAGTTTTCCACCATCTGGCTTCGACTACAGAGTCATTCTCATACTAAATTTATCTGTGCTGTATACCTCTCTCCTAACTCCTCTGACTATAAGAAATTCTTTGACTACTTAACTTCTAAAGTGGAGCACATTCTGACCCTCTTCCCTTTTGCAGAGATCTCCATTCTTGGAGACTTCAATGTTCACCACCAGCTTTGGCTTTCCTCTCCCTTCACTGACCATCCTGGTGAACTAGCCTACAACTTTGCTATCCTCCATGACCTAGAGCAATTGGTGCAACACCCTACTCGTATTCCTGACCGTCTTGGAGATACGCCCAACATTCTTGACCTTTTCCTGACCTCTAATCCTTCTGCTTATGCTGTCACCCTTTCTTCTCCGTTGGGCTCCTCCGATCACAATCTCATATCTTTATCTTGTCCTATCACTCCAATCCCTCCTCAGGATCCCCCTAAGCGAAAGTGCCTCTGGCGTTTTGCCTCTGCTAGTTGGGGGGACCTGAGGCGGTATTTTGCTGATTTTCCTTGGAATGACTACTGCTTCCGTGTCAGAGACCCGTCTTTGTGTGCTGAACGCATAACAGAGGTGATAGTGTCTGGCATGGAGGCGTACATTCCTCACTCTTTTTCTCGTCCTAAACCTTCTAATCCTTGGTTTAACACAGCTTGTTCTCGTGCTATACATGATAGAGAGGTGGCCCACAAAAGGTACTTAAGCCTTCCTTCACCAGAATCTCATGCACTTTATATTTCTGCCCGGAACCATGCCAAGTCTGTTCTCCAACTAGCCAAAAACTCCTTCATTAACAGAAAATGTCAAAACCTTTCAAGATCTAACTCCCCTCGTGATTTCTGGCATCTAGCCAAAAATATCTCCAATAACTTTGCTTCTTCTTCTTTCCCTCCTCTACTTCAACCAGATGGCACCACTGCTATCACATCTATTTCTAAAGCTGAACTCTTTGCTCAAACCTTTGCTAAAAACTCTACCTTGGACGATTCTGGGCTTGTTCCTCCCTCTCCTCCACCCTCTGACTACTTCATGCCTCGTATTAAAATTCTTCGTAATGATGTTTTCCATGCCCTCGCTGGCCTAAACCCTCAGAAGGCTTATGGACCTGATGGGGTCCCTCCTATTGTTCTCCGAAACTGTGCCTCCGTGCTTGAACCTTGCCTAGTCAAACTCTTTCAGCTCTGTCTGTCAACATCTACCTTTCCTTCTTGCTGGAAGTTTGCCTACATTCAACCTGTTCCTAAAAAGGGTGACCGCTCTAATCCCTCAAACTACCGTCCTATTGCTTTAATTTCCTGCTTATCTAAAGTTTTTGAATCTATCCTCAACAGGAAGATTCTTAAACATCTATCACTTCACAACCTTCTATCTGATCGCCAGTATGGGTTCCGTCAAGGACGCTCTACTGGTGATCTTCTGGCTTTCCTTACTGAGTCTTGGTCATCCTCTTTTAGAGGCTTTGGTGAAACTTTTGCTGTTGCCTTGGACATATCAAAAGCCTTTGATAGAGTCTGGCACAAAGCTTTGATTTCCAAACTACCCTCCTACGGTTTCTATCCTTCTCTCTGTAACTTCATCTCAAGTTTCCTTTCTGACCGTTCTATTGCTGCTGTGGTAGACGGTCACTGTTCTTCTCCCAAATCTATTAACTGTGGTGTTCCTCAGGGTTCTGTCCTGTCACCCACTCTCTTCTTATTATTCATTAATGATCTTCTAAACCAAACTTCTTGTCCTATCCACTCCTATGCTGATGATACCACCCTGCACTTTTCCACGTCTTTTCATAGACGTCCAACCCTTCAGGAGGTAAACATATCACGCAGGGAAGCCACAGAACGCCTGACTTCTGATCTTTCTAAAATTTCTGATTGGGGCAGAGCAAACTTGGTATTGTTCAATGCCTCAAAAACTCAATTCCTCCATCTATCAACTCGACACAATCTTCCAGACAACTATCCCCTCTTCTTCAATGACACTCAACTGTCCCCCTCTTCTACACTGAACATCCTCGGTCTGTCCTTTACTTATAATCTGAACTGGAAACTTCACATCTCATCTCTAGCTAAAACGGCTTCTATGAAGTTAGGTGTTCTGAGACGTCTCCGCCAGTTTTTCTCACCCCCCCAGCTGCTAACTCTGTACAAGGGCCTTATCCGTCCATGTATGGAGTATGCTTCACATGTCTGGGGGGGTTCCACTCATACTGCTGTTCTAGACAGGGTGGAATCAAAAGCTTTTCGTCTCATCAACTCCTCTCCTCTAACTGACTGTCTTCAGCCTCTCTCTCACCGCCGCAATGTTGCATCTCTTGCTGTCTTCTACCGCTATTTTCATGCTAACTGCTCTTCTGATCTTGCTAACTGCATGCCTCCCCTCCTTCCGCGGCCTCGCTGCACAAGACTTTCTTCTTTCTCTCACTCCTATTCTGTCCTCCTCTCTAACGCAAGAGTTAACCAGTATTCTCAATCATTCATCCCTTTCTCTGGTAAACTCTGGAACTCCTTGCCTGCTTCTGTATTTCCACCTTCCTATGACTTGAATTCTTTCAAGAGGGAGGTTTCAAGACACTTATCCACCAATTTTTGACCACTGCTTTGACCCTTTTAGGGACTGGCATTTCAGTGGGCATTTTTTTTATTAGATTTTTGTTGCCCTTGGCCAGTATCCTTCCTACATAAAAAAAAAAAAAAAAAAAAAAAAAAAAATATTTTAAGCGCTACGTTTTGACTAAATATTAAAAACTTGAACCTAATATATTGTTAAGTATTGGTGTTGAGTAGTATGTATTTGTTTATTTTGTTTTATTGTTGCGAAATACAACTTCTCTGTTTTTTTTTCCAGTTTAGTTCAGTGAAGAATTTAAATGTTACATTTAGACGAACTGTGGGGAAGCTGGCTTTATTTTATTGTGCATTGGAGTGTAAAATTTTATGTATGCATTTATTTATTCATTCTTTTTATTTCTACATGTGTATTTTTATTTTCACTCATTTTCTTCACAGGTGAGCGGGAATTCCCACGAAATGTTGAATTTGGATGTGTTGTGTCACGTGTCTGTGTGGAGCTACAGGCACTTGTTTATTTGCTCTTTTGTATTTGTAGAGATATTTTTTTTTTTTTTTTTTTTATCATTATTTTCACTTCTGTGACTAATTAAGACTAGATAGGTGTAAGATTTCAACGTATTTCGTTTTCTTCTATTTTCTTCTCTTTTGTCCTTTTGTCTTGTTTTTGTATGTGGAATTACTTGCACTTGTTTATCTGTATGTATTCCTTTATTTGCCAGTTTTGCTTTGAGCGCTGCACGGAACTTTATGACACCAAGTAGCACAGGATTGTTGCCAGAGACAGAGAGAGAGAGAGAGAGAGAGAGAGAGAGAGAGAGAGAGAGAGAGAGAGAGAGAGAGAGAGAGAGAGAGAGAGAGAGGGGGGGGGGGAGGGGAGTACATAACGTGTGGTGAAGGACGTTACTGCCTCCATTAAATCTACGCGCGCTCTGCATTAACAACAAACATCAAATCAAGGTGGGCAATGGAATTAGAGCAAAAGTGAAGTAGTATGCAATAAAGGACAATAAACGGGTATAGTCACACTAAAATTGCCCTTCGTACGGGTACAAAAAAAAAATATGTATATATATATATATATATATATATATATATATATATATATATATATATATATATATATATATATATATATATATATATATATATATATATATATATATATATATATATATATATATATATATATATATATATATATATATATATATATATATATATATATATATATATATATATATTATAAAATATTAAAGTGGAACTCAGTCTTAGTAACACCACATTAGCTTACTGGGTTAAAGAAGGAAAGAGTGCTTGGCCAAAGGAACAACAGAACAATAACAAGAAGAGAAGGAGGAGGATAAAGCGAGCATATACTAGAGAAACGAAGGGAAACAACTTTTTAGGGAAACACTTTTAGTAAAGTAACTTTCTAAATTAAAAAGAAAGAGTGTATGACCAAGGGGACAACAGAACAAGAACACTAACGAGAACAAGAAGAGGAGGAGGAAGAGAAAGAAGAAGAAGAGTGCATGTCTAAGAGAAAATAAGAAGGAAAGCAAAAGTATTAAAAAATAATGAATGAAGACAAGAGAATATGAAAAAAAGATGAAATATTTCTGAAATAAGCGAATACAGGGGAAATTTAAAGATACTAAATAAAAAAAAGGAAAAGTACATGGGTAAGAAAATAGATAAAATGGAATGGAACAGAAGAAAAGAGACGAAAGATAAAAAAAAACTGTAAATATGGAATGAAAGAATAGAATGAGAGATGGTACCAAATTTAAGAATGAAAAAAAATGCATATTGAAGAGAACATAAAAAGGAGAGAAAGAGAAAAAGGGAAGAAGTAAAAGACGTGGAAAATGAAGAACGATGAGGAATACCTTTGGAAGGAAGGAGCAGAAAGGAAAGATGAAGATTCGAAATTTAAGAAGGAAAGAGAGCGCAGCCAAGGGAAAAGAGGAAGAAGGGAAGGAAATGATGAAGAGAAGAGAAGGAAGGTGAAAAAGGAGATAGGATATTTGTAAAATGACGTAATAGAGGGAGAGAAGATGATGATAAATTTAAGAATGAAATATTGCAATGTCCAAAGAACAAGGGAAGATGATGAAAAATGAATGGAAAGAAGAAAAAAGTGAAGAAGATGGGATACTTGTGGAATGGAGGAATAGAGAGTGAATGGATGAACATGAAATATAGGAAAGAAGGAGTGTACTGATAAAATAATATTGAAGGCATGGGAAGATGAAAGAGAGAGAGAGAGAGAGAGAGAGAGAGAGAGAGAGAGAGAGAGAGAGAGAGAGAGAGAGAGAGAGAGAGAGAGAGAGAGAGAGAGAGAGAGAGAGAGAGAGAGAGAGAGAGAGAGAGAGAGAGAGAGAGAGAGAGAGATGAAGGAATATCTGTCGAATTAATGAATATAAGGAAAAGTGGAAAACTACTGTGAAAAGAGAATGACAAATGAAGATGAAGGAGGAGAAGGAGAAATATTTCCGGAATGAGCGAAATAGACAAAATGCGTTATAAATTATATAAACAAAGAAATTATGAAGAGATTCTAGAAAATAGTCAAAGTGAAAAACAAATATAATAGGATGAAATTAATGAAATAGGAAAATTGCATAGCCAGAGAAGAGAAAGACAAATAAAAGAGGTGCAATGCAAAGTAAATGAGGAAGAAAGATGATTGCTCATAAAACGATATAATAATAAAAAAAAATGTAAATAGAGTATTGAAAATAATGAAAATAGAAATGTGTAAGGAAAAATAATTGAAGAAATTTAAGAGTAAATCTGAGACAAAAAAAAACACGAAATGGAAGGAATAAATTTGAAAGATTGAAAAGATGTAGACGCGAAATGATAGAACAACGAAAAGAAGAACACATCATAGAAAAGTAAAAAAAAAAATAAATAAATAAATAAAAACATAAGGTAAACATTTGAGACACTTAATGGAAAAAAAAGGATATGGGAAAAGAATAAAGAAAATGAAGGAATATCAGAGAAGGAGGTAGAGATAAGGATGAAAAATGCGAAAAGGGACGTATGGAAATCTAGGGAAGAGGAGACTTGAAATGAAGGCAATAATGGAGAAAGAGGGGGAAAAAAAGAACGGTAAGCGAACGAAGAGGATGAGGAGAAGGAGGAAGGAGAAAGAGGAGGAGAGAAAATTGAAGGACGGACTGTATGTGAAAGAGGAAGAGAGGGAGAAATGCAAGGAAGAGGAGCTCAAGTTAGTAATACAGAAACGTAGAGATCAGAGATGCAAAAGAGAGGAAGATAAATGGGAACTGAGATAGAAAAAGATAAGAAGTAATTTTGATCAGATGTAAGTGAGGACAGACAAATGAAGAGGAAAATAAAATAAATGAGGGTTGATAGAAATGAAAACTGAGATGAGAGAGAGAGAGAGAGAGAGAGAGAGAGAGAGAGAGAGAGAGAGAGAGAGAGAGAGAGAGAGAGAGAGAGAGAGAGAGAGAGAGAGAGAGAGAGAGAGATGAAACAGTCTGAATAGTATCACACATCATTTCTAAACAATCCTCTCTCTCTCTCTCTCTCTCTCTCTCTCTCTCTCTCTCTCTCTCTCTCTCTCTCTCTCTCTCTCTCTCTCTCTCTCTCTCTCTCTCTCTCTCT
>NW_026973720.1:317500-320000 GCF_035594125.1 Scylla paramamosain
AGGTCACAACCCGAGGGGTTGTGACCTCGCTGTCCCGGTGTGTGGTGTGTGGTGTGTCAGTGGTCTCAGTCCTACCCAAAGATCGGTCACAATGAGGCCTGAGCTCTTTCCGTAGGGGAATGGCTGTGTGGGTGACCACCAGACGACCGTAAGTGAATCACACACACACACACACACACACGCACACACTTTAAATCCGAAAATAGAAAATACCGTTTAATGTCGCAAATAATAAAAAAATAATTAATTAATTAATTAATTAAATAAAATAAAATAAGATAAATAAGTAAGTAAATAATATTTAAAAAATGGTTGCTGCTAATTTAATCTCACGATACTTATAGTCTATGAGAGAGAGAGAGAGAGAGAGAGAGAGAGAGAGAGAGAGAGAGAGAGAGAGAGAGAGAGATTTCAAAATTGTTGAATGGAAGGGAAAGAAACAGTGCAGATAAAGGAGGAAATAAATTGACCTCGATGTGCAGGGAAAACTAAGTAAAAAAAAAAAAAAAAAAAGGAAAAACGCGCAACTGAAAATGAGAGAGAGAGAGAGAGAGAGAGAGAGAGAGAGAGAGAGAGAGAGAGAGAGAGAGAGAGAGAGAGAGAGAGAGAGGAGGGAATTATTATTGTTGTTGTTTTTGTTGTTGTTGTTGTTGTTGTTATATAATACGTAGCGGTAGTAGTAGTAGTAGTAGTAGTAGTAGTAGTAGTAGTAGTATCAGCAGCGCAGCAGCAGCAATAGACACCTGCCGAAACGATAATTACTCCCAGTGAGGTCTAAAGCACTGTTCAGGGGGTGCTGTGAACTTATCATTAAACCCAGCTGTGACCTCACTGAACGTTTCCCTTTGTGTCTCACAACACAAGGGGGTAGTCACAGCCTGCCCTCTAAAGACAACTCTCTTCCTCCACACAAAACTACAAGCACCTAATAACACACACACCCTTCACTCCAAAAATTTTAAAATCATGGCGACTCCTACACCAGCCTCGGAGTCCCCATCTGGGGAGGGGACCATAAATGTCCCCAGGTCGGACTGCCTTTCCGTCGACGACCCTAAGTGTCTTGACACCCCCCTCAACTTTTTCTTCATTAACTTCTGCAACATTCGCGGTCTAAGATCTAATTTTCAATCTGTAGAACACCACCTCTCCTCTTCTAAACCTCATCTTCTTTTCCTCACTGAAACTCAGGTGTCTGAGGCAACTGACAGTAGCCCCTTTTCTGTTCCCTCCTACTTTCTCTATCCTCATTTTCGATCCAAAGCTGGATGCTGCATTTATGTGCGCAATGACTTAACCTGCTCTCGTGCCCACGCTCTTGAATCTTCAGAGTTTTCCACCATCTGGCTACGACTACAGAGTCATTCTCATACTAAATTTATCTGTGCTGTATACCTCTCTCCTAACTCCTCTGACTATAAGAAATTCTTTGACTACTTAACTTCCAAAGTGGAGCACATTCTGACCCTCTTCCCTTTTGCAGAGATCTCCATTCTTGGAGACTTCAATGTTCACCACCAGCTTTGGCTTTCCTCTCCCTTCACTGACCATCCTGGTGAACTAGCCTACAACTTTGCTATCCTCCATGACCTAGAGCAATTGGTGCAACACCCTACTCGTATTCCTGACCGTCTTGGAGATACCCCCAACATTCTTGACCTTTTCCTGACCTCTAATCCTTCTGCTTATGCTGTCACCCTTTCTTCTCCGTTGGGCTCCTCCGATCACAATCTCATATCTTTATCTTGTCCTATCACTCCAATCCCTCCTCAGGATCCCCCTAAGCGAAGGTGCCTCTGGCGTTTTGCCTCTGCTAGTTGGGGGGACCTGAGGCGGTATTTTGCTGATTTTCCTTGGAATGACTACTGCTTCCGTGTCAGAAACCCGTCTTTGTGTGCTGAGCGCATAACAGAGGTGATGGTGTCTGGCATGGAGGCGTACATTCCTCACTCTTTTTCTCGTCCTAAACCTTCTAAACCTTGGTTTAACACAGCTTGTTCTCGTGCTATACATGATAGAGAGGTGGCCCACAAAAGGTACTTAAGCCTTCCTTCACCAGAATCTCATGCACTTTATATTTCTGCCCGGAACCATGCCAAGTCTGTTCTCCAACTAGCCAAAAACTCCTTCATTAACAGAAAATGTCAAAACCTTTCAAGATCTAACTCCCCTCGTGATTTCTGGCATCTAGCCAAAAATATCTCCAATAACTTTGCTTCTTCTTCTTTCCCTCCTCTACTTCAACCAGATGGCACCACTGCTATCACATCTATTTCTAAAGCTGAACTCTTTGCTCAAACCTTTGCTAAAAACTCTACCTTGGACGATTCTGGGCTTGTTCCTCCCTCTCCTCCACCCTCTGACTACTTCATGCCTCGTATTAAAATTCTTCGTAATGATGTTTTCCATGCCCTCGCTGGCCTAAACCCTCAGAAGGCTTATGGACCTGATGGGGTCCCTCCTATTGTTCTCCGAAACTGTGCCTCCGTGCTTGCACCTT
>NW_026973720.1:325000-330000 GCF_035594125.1 Scylla paramamosain
AGAGAGAGAGAGAGAGGACAGCTACCGTGTCAAGGAAGATAAAATTGCCATGTACAGTAACTAGTGTTTGTGGGGGAGGGTATTACTGCTTATTGGTATGGTAATGTGTTGTGTGTGTGCTCGTGTTCCTAACGCAGGAGGGGGCACAGTATGGTGGTATATACAGGCATTGTAGGGCGGCCTTCCCTGTAGTTGGGTTGTTCTGATGTAATTTTGCAAGTTTTGTTTCTGAAAATGAGGGTTTGATTTTTTTTTTTTTTTCTGCAGTGGTTGTATATTTAATTTAGTATCAAGAACTAGCTCATTTCACTGCAGTTTGTCATCGGGTAAATTACTAGATTAGCAGCGCGGCTCATTTCCTATTTTTTTTTTTTCGACTTGTAACCCCTACAATGTTGGGGACCTGGTGGGAAAGCGGGGATTTTGGGTAGGGAGCCAAAATAAGCCTAAATACCGCCTCTTACCACCAAAAACAAGTAGGGAGCTGCCTGCTGCTAGTGTTATGATGACCGCCATGTTTACTTATCATGGTATTTGAATATCCACTTGTGTTTATACTTTACTATGCTACACTCGTCCAAGGCTAGCAATTATTTTCTGCAATTAGTGTTCATACCTGTGGCAATATTCCCGATTGTGTTCCAGGAAATCATTGTGAGATGTCTCACAACGTGAGATGTTGTAACTTTAAAACATTTAACTAATTAGCCATCAAATGAATAATAACCCTAAACTATTGCACTGCATTGTAGACATTTCCAAGAGTTCCCCAGACAGGCGGGCAGACAGGCACCGTCCCGCCAGTCGACGACCTCAGCATAATGACGTGTTTTTACTCCCTCAGTGTCCACATTTCATGAGCTTCATTTTCGAATTGTATCGGTTGATATTAAATAGCGACTTCATGTTGCACTAAAGGACACTAACATTTAAATAATAATAACGATTGATTCATTGCGTGTTTTAAGACGAGCGAACTACCAAGAGCCATCTTATTACCTCTCACTCCATCACTAGCGCGTTGGAGGGGGAGTTGATGCCTCTCCCTCCCTCCCTCTCTGCTCGAAGACTGTCACGCAGCGGCAAGTATTCGTTGTGTTGTGAATATTGGCGTCAGTGTCACGGGGCGGCGTCGGTGTGGCAGGAAAGCGACACGTGGTGTAGGTAGGTAGGTACCGTGACGCGGCCGCTGCAGGTGAGGTCTGAAAACTGGTGGAAATGAAGCAGTATCTGTTGGGGTTGTTAGGTAATAATGGCTGGTTAAACAGAGGTGGCTTACTTCCACCCCTCCTCCCAAACCCCCTACTTTCACCACTCTTCCGTCCTCACTCACCTCTAAATATTGGGGAGCTTTTAGAACGAGTGGTTGTCACCAGGTGGTAGCACAGACACAAACTTCTCTCACATACAAGCAATATCAGATATACCTACAGATATACCCTATCCATGAAGCCCTCAAAAATATGTGGCCTCATGCTGGTCACCATCTTCTCTGTTGATAACACCGAGTGACTTCACATGCACTGAGGATCTTTGCAGGCTGCTGAGTGGTGGTGGTGGTTGCTGGTGTCCAGGTGTGGGAATACGTGTCAAGTCACCGACCCCTCCCAGCACTGGCCAAACTCTCTCTCTCTCTCTCTCTCTCTCTCTCTCTCTCTCTCTCTCTCTCTCTCTCTCTCTCTCTCTCTCTCTCTCTCTCTCTCTCTCTTTCTAGAGTGAAATAGTTATCCAAACAGCCTATTAAAGAGAGAGAGAGAGAGAGAGAGAGAGAGAGAGAGAGAGAGAGAGAGAGAGAGAGAGAGAGAGAGAGAGAGAGAGAGAGAGAGAGAGAGAGAGAGAGAGAGAGAGAGAGATGAAGGGGAGGGAAGGCCCACAGCCAAAAGGTGTGAATGGATTTACTTGATCCCCTTCCTTTGAGTGAACTGCCGCCCTTCGTATGGAAACTTTTACTTGTTAAGTTAATCCACCAAAGATTAGAAGATGTGGAAGGTTAAGTGGAAAAACACCTGCCCTGGGCCCATCATTTTTGTGAGTGGTAAAAGTCAGAGACGAGGGTGTGAAAAAAATTAGTCATCCATCTTGTCCTACCCGGTGATGAACTCTTTTAACTACTAGTACTTATCACATCTTTCCTGACTCCCAGACCATCATGAAACATTTCTTTTCTTTCACAGCCATGTCTATGCACTATACTGGCTAGAAATTGCACAATCTGCTTCTTTAGTTGTTTCCTTTCTTGAATGTGCATATAAATGTTTTCAGCTGTGCATTCCATGCTGTGTAATGTTGTAGTGAATGGTTAAATTCTAGTGAATGGTTAAATTCTAAAGTTGTGAATCAAACATGTATCAAGCAGCAGGAGTATTGATGTGTGCGTTTTCCCTGCAGGTGGTAACACGGAGAGCAAGTGGAAGAAACCTTGGGAGACTTCCATGACTCAGGAACAAGCACACCTCACTGGAAGCCTTGTGACTGACAGGTGGTTCAGGTGAATACTGTATTTTGTTGGCACAATTGAGAATTCTCGGTCCAAAATTCCAAAATCTGAAAGTTTTTAATTGTCATGTCATGTCATGTCTACAAAGTGGTGGAAAGGTTTGCACTGAAAAAAAGAAAAAAAAATGATGAATTGTAAAGCCCACAGACCAAAGCTCTGGTGCTTGACTTACTGCAATGGAAGGCATCAAAAACTGGCAAGTTGTCATCACACACATGCTCTGAAGATGTGATGCTCAGTTTTCTAATCTGACTGTGTGCTGAGCGCATAACAGAGGTGATAGTATCTGGTATGGAGGCATATATCTCTCACTTTTCTTCTCGACCTAAACCTTCTAAACCTTGGTTTAACACGACCTGTTCTTGTGTTATACATGATAGAAAGGTGGCTTACACAAGGTATTTTAACCTTTCATCCCCAGAATCTCATGCGCTTTATATTTCTGCCCAAAGTCATGCCACATCTGTTCTCCAACTAGCCAAAAACTCCTTCATTAACAGAAAGTGTCAAAATCTTTCTAGATCTAACTACCCTCATGACTTCTGGCAACTAGCCAAAAACATCTCTTCTTTGCTTCTTTTTTCTCTCCTTTATTTCAACCGGATGGCACCACTGCTATCACATCAGTCTCTAAAGCCGAACTCCTTGCTCAGACCTTTGCTAAAAAGTCTACCTTGGACAATTCAGGGCTTGTTCCTCTCTCTCCTCCACCCTGCTGCTGCTGCTGCTGCCTATTAAAATTCTTTGCAATGATGTTAAACCATCGGAATGCTTATGGACCTGATGGGGTCCCTCCTATTGTTCTCAAAAACTGTGCCTCTTTGCTTGTGCCTTGCCTAGTCAAACTCAACTCTGTCTGTTACCATCTACCTTTCCTTCTTGCTGGAAGTTTGCCTACATTCAGCCTGTTCCTAAAAAGTGTGACTGTTCTAATCCCTCAAACTATGTCTTGTTGATTTAATTTCCTGCCTATCTAAAGTTTTTGATTTTATCCTCAACAGAAAGATTCTTAAACATCTATCACTTTACAACCTTCTATCTCATCACCTTTTATGTATGGATTCTGTCAAGGCCACTCTACTGGTGATCTGGCTTTCCTTACTGAGTCGTGGTGATCCTCTTTTAGAGATTTTGGTGAAATTTTTGCTGTTGTCTTAGACATAGCAAAAGCTTTTGATAGAGTATGACACAAAGCTTTGATTTCCAAACTACCCTCCTATAGCTTCTATCCATCTCTCTGTAACTTCATCTCAAGTTTCCTTTCTGACCGTTCTATTGCTGCTGTGGTAGACGGTCACTGTTCTTCTAAATCTATTAACAGTGGTGTTCCTCAGGGTTCTGTCCTGATACCGACTCTCTTATTATTCATCAATGACCTAAACCAAACTTCTTGTCCTATCCACTCCTATGCTGATGATACAACCCTGCACTTTTCCATGTCTTTTCGTAGATGTCAAACCCTTCAAGAAGCAAACAGCTTATGCAGGGAAACCACAGAATGCCTGACTTCTGATCTTTCTAAAATTTCTGATTGGGGCAGAGCAAACTTGGTATTGTTCAATGCCTCAAAAACTCAATTCATTCATCTATCAACTCAACACAACCTTCCAGACAACTATCCCCTCTTCTTCAATGACACTCAACTGTCCCCCACTTCTACATTGAACATCCTTGGTCTCTCTTTTTCTTATTAATCTAAACTAGAAACTTCACATCTCATCTCTAGCTAAAATAGGTTCTATGAAGTTAAGCATTCTGAGATGTCTCCGCCAGTTTTTCTCACCCCCCAGCTGCTAACTCTGTACAAGGGCCTTATCCGTCCATGTATGGAGTATGCTTCACATGTCTGGAGGGGTTCCACTCATACTGGTCTTCTAGACAGGGGTGGAATCAAAAGTTTTTCATCTCATCAACTCCTCTCCTCTAACTGTCTTCAGCCTCTCTCTCACCGCCGCAATGTTGCATATCTAGCTGTCTTCTACCGCTATTTTCATGCTAACTGCTCTTCTGATCTTGCTAACTGCATGCCTCCCCTCCTTCCGCGGCCTCGCTGCACAAGACTTTCTTCTTTCTCTCACCCCTATTCTGTCCACCTCTCTAACATAAGAGTTAACCAGTATTCTCAGTCATTCATCCCTTTCTCTGGTAAACTCTGGAACTCCCTGCCTGCTTCTGTATTTCCACCTTCCTATGACTTGAATTCCTTCAAGAGGGAGGTTTCAAGACACTTAATCATCAATTTTTTGACCACTGCTTTGACCCTTTTATGGGACTGGCATTTCAGTGGGGCATTTGTTTTATTGGATTTTTGTTGCCCTTGGCCAGTGTCCTTCCTACATAAAAAAAAAAAAAAATTCACAGACCGACTGGGAGACATGACGTCAGTGCCACCACGCAGGGAGTAAAACCAAGAGGAGGAAGAGGAGCATTCAAGAGACATCAGCTGGCCAGCAGTCCATTCAGGTATGCCTTTCATTGCATCATTATTTGTCCATAATTTCCC